>NW_020221831.1:68499-68787 GCF_003070985.1 Temnothorax curvispinosus
AGACAGAGAGGGGGGCAGGGAGAGAGCGGCTGCTGATCTATCGAGGCAGCGGCGCGGCAATATTTTGCCAGGATCCACATTCCGTGCCAGGTGGGCTACCGCTGCCATTAAATAAGGCGAGAAACGCGGCAAATGATAAATAGAGTGATTACCGACGAAGGACGGTACCACGCCAGCCACCGCGTATGAAATTGTCCAATCATCATCAGTCTGTTTGTGCCTCAAGTAATTCTCTCCCTCCCTCCCTCTCTCTCTCTCTCTCTCTCTCTTCCTCTCTCTCTCTCTCTC
>NW_020221831.1:68887-70510 GCF_003070985.1 Temnothorax curvispinosus
CGTTTTCCCGAGTGCTCACGCCCGTAAAATAATGCACGCCCGCGTCACGTGCATTTATCCACGCGGCGAAGAAAAATGCGGCTATTACCGGACCGGAGGATCATACATTTCCGAGATGATTGCGGCGAACGAAGTCGATGATTCGGCGGCCTATAATTCCAGGACGAGTCGGAATTGCTTGATTTATAAGCTCATCGAAATTATACCGTGCATCGCGTAATCTTAATACGCGATCTAGAATAATTTGCGACGGGGACGATTGGCGTAAAGACCATTTACACCCGGGCACATCCGAACGCTGCATGAGCTTCCTCTCCGCGTGCCGCGGCTCATGTCAGGATCACGCGACTCGCTCCTCAAGCCTTCTTGTTGCGGTTAGCGCGGCCATCCAAGCGCATCGCGTGTTATTTGTTGCAATTGCAGATTACTTAATCAGTCTACGGAACATTTGCGAGCCCTTGATCGACAATAGTTTTTGCGATGTATTTTGCCTCATATATCGTCCGTATTTATTTCTGCATAAACCAACGTGAAGTATAAACGGCAGCACAAATAGGCGACGACAAACTCGTATCGATTCTTGCTAAAAGTATCGCTTATCGTCATCGAGAGATTTTCTATTCGATCAGATGTGCGTATTAAAAAAAAAATGGACCATTAAATAAAATCGCAGCTGGCTAAATTTCGGCAAAGATATTAATAGTTATAATTTATTAAGATACGTTATGGTAACTGTTTCTCACGATCGATATTCTTGAGCTGGCACCATGGAACGACGCGTACTGACAATGAGTAGGGCGCAATAGGAATAGTAAGCGAAAAACGCGGTTTAATGGTCCACGATAACAGCCGCGTCGTGGGAGGGCTTAACGCTTGTTAAACACTCGATTGGATGTATCCACGCAAGTTTTGAAATGTAAACCGGAACGATTTGCAGCGCGAGACCAGGCGCATAATGAAGGAGGTCGCATGCGAGATCGTATTTATACACCCTGGGCACTATACGTCGCGCGTGCCAGCACTGCCAAGCACGAAATGCAAGACGCCGTTGATGGAGATAGGCCGCATGCAAAACGCCGTGTGGGATTTCACGGGGATTTCTCTCTCCGCGCGCGCCGGTTCGTCTTACCCGTTCAAACTCTACCTGGACAGCCGCGAGTCTCGTTACGAAAAGGAAAACGAGGAAGCAATAATTGCAGCTGGACGACGGTTCCTGCCCGTTTGGCGCTTTAATCAATTGAGAAACTCACTTTTAGAAACGTGATGAGATTGTAAGAAATCTAATTAATTTCTAATCGCGTGATTGTCTTCCTCTTTCGTTAAATCGTTCGTCCTAGTAAAGACGTAATAGTGACGCTCGAAGAAAAATGGAAGACGGAAGGAAAAAAATATTTCTCTCTGTAATTGAAAACGATACGTACAAGGATTACATATCATTGAAACCGATAAGTTTACCCCGAGGACTTTACTCACGTTAGAATCCGATCGTACGGACACATATCGAATTTCTCGAGTTTAACTGCAAAATTGTATCGGACGTGGAAAAATATATTGAGAACATGTACCTGTGAGTAAGATATCTTCACTTTACTTGCGAATTGATAGAGTATGTGAATAAATTAG
>NW_020221832.1:0-2614 GCF_003070985.1 Temnothorax curvispinosus
TGGAAAAATTAGTGCTATCGTGTAAACAGCAAGGAGAAGAAAAAAGCGCTGAAGATTGATTTCAGTTTATCTTGATTTAAGTTTCTCTTTCTTGCATTCTGAGAAAACGATTGAAGGACGAAGAATTAATAAAATAATAAAGTCATTAAATAATGAGTATCCTACTAGTGCAGAATATCAAAATGAATCAACGTCTGAAATCAAAAAAGAAAAAGATCAACATCAGATAAATTATATTTCAAATATTACGAAATAGAAGCGATAAGAAGAGCGGTTTCTACAGTCACTGGCGACAGGAAAATGGGACAGATTTGAATGATAGAAATACTGCATTAAGTCCATTTATTTCTGCAAAATTAACACGTTATCAATATAATATTATTCGTGACGTCACCAAATTTAGATTTAGAGCACTACCTACCTAGTTATTATCAAATTCAATTATCGAAAAAAGATTGTTTTACTCAGCGAGAAACGACAAAAATTTCTGAAATAGGTGTTAAAGTCTCTCTACAAAGTCTTTTGGATCATACTGCTTTTAGATTCATTAAATTGCTACGTCCTCGTTTAAGTGCAGCATCTGCAAATTTAACGATGATATCTAAATGGGGATGCGATGGTACTTCCGATCAATTACGTTATACGTTGAATTTTGATTATCCCTTATACAATAATTCTAGTATTTTTATATGCAGTTTTGTACCAATAAAAATTTATTCTAATAAAAATGGCGAAATATTATTGTGGACAAACGATACCCCTTCCTCAACTCGTTTCTGTAGACCGATCGAATTCAAATTCGTGAAGAAAGAAAAAACTGAAGTCAAAGCTATTACTGAAAGAATTAAGGAAGAAATATCTTTTTTGATACCATCTGTTTTTTCCGAAGAAGGTATTTCGATACAGCATACACTTTTATTTACTATGGTCGACAATAAAATCTGTAACATAATAACAAATACTAAATCATCGATGAAATGTTATATTTGTGGCGCTTCTCCAAGTGAAATGAACGATTTGAATTTAATGAAACAAAAAATTGTGAAAGATGAATACTTTTCGTTCGGACTTTCTTCATTACATTGCTGGATTCGCTGTTTCGAATGTTTATTACATATTTCGTATAAAATTAGTATCAAATGTTGGTCAGTGAGAAATGAGAGTCATAAATGAGAAGTCGAGCAAAGAAAAAGACAAATACAGACTGCCTTTAGAACAAAAGCAGGTCTCTTGATAGACTTCGTGAAACAAGAAAAAGGTACATCCAATGATGGCAACACGGCCAGAAAATTTTTTGCTAATCCAGAATTATTAGCTGCCATTACAGGTTTAGTTAAGAATTTAATAACTCGATTTGGAGTTTTGTTGCAAGTAATTGCTAGCGGTAATAGGATAACGGTGAAACTGAGCTAGTCCTCATCATATAAAATAGAAATAAAATATAAACAATTAAGTTTAAAACAAATTTAATACTTTCAACTTCGTCGTAGTTTCTTATTAGACTTATTGTAACTCATGATGTTTTAGCATGACCTAATCTCTTTTTATATTGTTATGTATTGGTTGAGAAAAGCTCTGTGCAGTTTGAATTGGTCTACGAACTTTGATTAAATGATAATAAATCATATTTTATGTAATAAAATTTTTTTTCTGCTTGTTTATTGTTCCACGATCCTTTCACTTTGCTTTGCAAATAGGGATCTGAGGGGACCTTAGTTTATCATTCTGGTTATGTTGGAATTTGAATCCTATGCGTTTAGAACTGCCCAATTATTTGTATCATTATACCCATGGTACTGTTTTTTTTTTTTTTTAATTCATAAATTTATCTCTATAAGAAATTTCTCAAATTATTAGCATATAATTCTATAATATTTCTAACAAAAAGAAGATACTTAAATGAGGTCTCCGATTCATTTAAATTTTAATATACTTAAGAAAATCGGTTAAATTGCAGGAGCATTTAACTCACATTGAGCTTTCAAAAACAAGCTTTCAAAAACACTATAATAAAGTATATTTTCGTTTAATACTTTTCGAAAAATATTCCACGTATTAGAGCAATCTGAACACATTGCCATATCAAGAAAATCGGTTATAAACAAAATAAATTGCAAGAGCATTTAGCTCACATCGAAAGCTTTCAAAATTCCTTTAATACTTTTCAAGAAATATTAGTGTTGCATATTTTTGTTGCAAGAAAATATAAATTTCTTGCAGAAATCGGTAACCCCTTCCCCGATTCTTGCCAAAATAAATGCCAAAATTCCTTTAATGATATTCTACATAAGATTACATGTATAACTTCATTTTTTTTTTTTTTAGACATAAATCGGTAACTTCTTCAACGATTGACACCAAATTCAATACCGGTACTTTAATGAAGTCTCTGATTTATTAAAATTTTAATATACTTAAGAAATGAATTAGTAGTTTTTTTCATTGTGAACTGATTTTCATGAAACCAGTACTAAAATTTTTCCAAAAAACAAAGCCAAATCTTTAAAAAAAATTAAGCCCATCCTCCAAAAATTAGAATTTTGGAATCGGATCTCAGCGTTTTAGAACATTCTGAACACATATATCGGCATATCAAGAAAATCGGTACAAAAAA
>NW_020221833.1:0-1139 GCF_003070985.1 Temnothorax curvispinosus
TTGATTGGATCGAGAGAAAAGTAGGCCGCTTGATTTAACTTTATCGCAGTCTTAGACGTTCCATAAAGTTTATTTAAAATTTCTTTATGCAAACCAAGAGGTGTAAAAGAAATTACAAGAAATTCTGTTTGTCGAAGAGTCCTGGAAATCTAAATTGTGCAATTGAAAATTTGACGAAAAAATTGTGACAGACTTTCGTTCTGAATATTCGTGCCAAGTTGCAGTAAATCTTCGATGTTTGATAAAAAAAAATAAGAACTTTCTCCTTTTCTTGTTTTCTCTCTTTCTATCCAATTTATATTTCTGTACTTTAGACTTCTTAGAGGTAAAGAATCGTATCTTCAATTTCTCAGGTCAGATACAGCGTTATTGACTGCAGTTGTACTATTAAACATGTCAGTTAAATTTAATAAAAACTCAATAAATCAAATTACTACTTTTATTTTAAATATGAAAAATACATCATTTCCCTGTTTAAAACTTTAAATTCTGTTCTCTCTAAATATAATAATGGAGATACGATTCTTTACTTCTAAAGTACAGTCGATTTATGCATTCAAACTTTCTTTTACTTCTAAAAATGATATTATTTTTACTTATCTACACAAGACCTAAAAAAATATTCGAATAAGTGGTGTCTTAATACACTGAGAAAAAAAATTTTCTGCATTTTAATAAATATTAGTTTGCATACAACTGTGACTTTATTTATTAAAATGAAGAAAAATTTCCTTTTTATTAGTATATGTGTATTTACTGAGAAAAAATATACTAATAAAAAGAAAAATTTTCTTTATTTTAGTAAATGGAGTCACAGTTGTATGCAAACTAATATTTACTAAAATGCAGAAAATTTTTTTCTCAGTGTAGACAACTTGACAATTTAATTCGACAACCTCTCCGCAAAAATCTTTAATTGTCCGAACGATTTTTATATGCAACGACGAGGTCATATTAGGTCGAAGAAGTGAGCAAAGACGAGGAGCTCTCGTTACATATAAAGAGGCGAGCGTCGAGTATTTGTTTGGACGAAGAGTCGTCGGCCTCTCTAAATCGGGGTGGACGTCTCGATTTATCCGGACGGGGGAGGGTGACGGGGGAGAAGATCGATAGCATGTGATAATGCACGATCAGTGCAG
>NW_020221834.1:0-4823 GCF_003070985.1 Temnothorax curvispinosus
AGAGATATGATATGATATGATATGATTTATTTTATGCCCAAGCATAGGCTAAAGGGCAAATACAGAATAATACAAATAACAAAATATACATGCTCTCTCTAGCACATGTGCGTTCGCATAAAGCATGGTAAGTGAAACAAAATCAAACATAACAGCGCAACTTAAGTAAAAGCGCGCAACTTAAAAATATGTACATTATACTAAAACTAACTTACCACTAACGCAACTAAGAACTAGCGCAACTTAAATCTAACAGAATAACGCAACGCAAACAAAAGACTAGAAGAAAAAGAATACCAAAGAAATACAAAAATAGGAAGTATGCAAAAACCAAAGAAGGAAGGAACAAAGACACGTCACTCCGATTCAGTTGAAAGCAAAAACATGCGAAGTAAGCTCTTAAATGAAGTGAGAGACGAAGCTGATGTAACTGAGTTAGGAAGAGAATGCCAGAAGTAAATGGAAGAAAGCTGAAAAGAATTTCTGTAGGTGACGGTTCTATGAGCAGGAATGTGGAAAGTTAGAGTAGATGATGAAGCAAGCCGGTCAGACTTCCTTAGAGTAGGATCAGGGGAGGTAAAAAGTTCACGCAGGTAAGATGGTGAGCTCATATGCAGGATACGATAAATCTGGCATCCAAGAAAGTAATATCGTCTGTTTTCAACAGAAAGCCACTTCAACCTATGTCTATATGGGGTGATATGTTCATCACACTTAAGGTCATAGATAAACCGAATACAACAATTGACAAGTCTCTGTAACTTGGTATTTAGTTCCTTGGTCAAACCATGGTATACGAGGCAACAGTAATCGATATGCGGCAGAATCAAGGTAGTTACGAGCTTAATCCTGAGATTGGTGGAAAGAGAGTTTTTGTTATATTTCAAATTGTATAGCGCATGATGGACCTTCTGCGAAACCAACGAGATATGTTTCGTCCAGGATAAGTTGGACATGAAGATGACACCTAAATTCCGTACCTCACTCACAAATGGTAAAGGCGTATTGTTTACAACGATAGGTGGTATACTGCCGAGATCAATGTAATTTACATATGCTTGACTGCCAAATATGATGACCTTAGATTTGGCAGGATTTAGCTTAAGTCCGTACATATTGGCATAGTCAAAAATAGCATTAGCATCCTTAGTGATTAATTCTAGAGCCTGAAGAATATTAGCAGGTGAACACAAACGATAAATCTGAATATCATCAGCGAAAATCATATGAAACACATAACGTAAAATTTTATATATATCGTTAATATACAAAGAAAACAGCAGAGGACCAAGCACCGAACCCTGAGGGACACCAGAAGAAGTAGATATCCAGTCGGAAAGATTGCCAGCGTCGTCTATGACCGCCTGAGAACGGCCAGTTAGATAAGAGAATATCCAGTTTAGAACGGCATCTGAGAAACCGATCTCTTTAAGTTTGATAAGCAATAGTAAATGGGGAACGGTGTCGAATGCTTTGCTAAAATCAAAAAGTATCATAATAGTGATAAGCCCTTCATCAATCCCCTGTTTTATATCATTACAGATACGTAGAAGTGCTGACTGCGTGTTATACCCCGGGCGATATGCAGATTGTCTTGGATTTAAGATATTATGTTTGTTTAGATAGTCAACAATCTGTGAAGCAACTATCCTCTCTAATAGTTTAGACAGTTCCGGCAAATTCGCTATTGGTCTCGTATCCGACGGGGATAGCGGTGTACGAATTTTAGAGAGTGGGCGAATATATGCTCTTTTCCACTCAGACGGAAACAGAGATACATCTAGCGATCGATTAAACAAAGAAGTGATGCAAGTCGAGATAACGGGCCATGAGATACGCAGAACATAAAGCGGAATGCCATCGGAACCAGAGGCATAAGAGTGAATAGATTCAGCAGTAATAAGCTTAGAAACAGATCGAGGTGAGATAGAGGAGAAAACGAACTCTGGATAAGATGGACGATTAACTGAAGCAATAGCAGCGATAAAGTCAGAATATAAGCATGGAGAATGAGCATTGGAAACCGAAGCATAGTATAGATTGAGCTGATCCGGTGTGAAGAAGTGTAGAGGAGAAGTAAGAGACGGCTTGACAAGTCCAAGTCGAGCCAGTTCTCTCCACAGTTTTGGTGAATTCGTAATCTTAGCAAGAGAATTGTAATGAAATTCGCTCTTAGCACGCTTGATGTCAGAATTTAGTTGATTACGGAAAAGTCTGTAAGTAGCATAACTTAAAAGACATTTAGATCGTTTAGCGCGTTTATATAGCTGATTGCGAGTGTGTAATCGAGCAACCAAATCCGCCGTAAGCCATTGAACCGGGGGCTTATTGACAACAAACACACGTGTGGGAGCGAATGCGTCTAGTGCCGCCAACAAATTACGAGACAGCACCCCGCAGAATCCGTCAACATCAGCGATGTCAAACAATGCATCAATCTCGGCCCGCACGTCGCCAGCAATAGATTCAAGATGTTCAACGAACCGAGAACAATCGATACGTTTGTAGTTTCGCCGAGAAATAAAGCGGTCAGAATTAGGATTAGCTTTAAGTGATATAGACAACTCTAAGAGATCGTGGCCGGCAATGAAGGGACTCTGAGACTTGTTAAATGATGAAACCTTATCAAGCTCATCTACGACCAAAACGTCCAACCATGAGTCTGAGGTCGCTGTATGATGAGTAGGTTCGGATCTGACTATGTGCAACGATAAGCTAGATACAAGATCACGCAAGTAATTCGCCTCAAAATTGGTCGATGATAGATCGCAGTTTAAGTCCCCTCCAATAATTATATTTTTATACAGATGCGAGTATCTATCTAGTGACTCAACGAAGTCATGCAGGAGGAGACCTCTAGGTCTTCTATAAATGGACGCAAACAGTACAGATTCATCATTTGGCAAACGTAATTCAATAAGAAGATATTCAGGCGCATTATCACAAAGATTACTGGAGGTAGCTAAGATTTTGACTTTGAGCAGTTTATGTATATAGCACGCCACCCCTCCGCCCATCCGTCCCACTCTGTCATGACGTATCAAAAAATAATCATCTAGAGCCACCAGCTCATCTGATACACTCGCATTGAGCCACGTTTCGGAAACAGAAATGATGTGGTGAAGACTAGCGCTGAAATGCAGCCTGATAAAGTCTATATGTCCCCGAAGAGAATTCGCATTAAACTGAGCTATTCGAAACGACGTAAAATTGCGTATTGAATTATGTCGACCCATGGAAGACAAGGTGCACGCAGGTTGGACAAGTCAGACGAGCTTAGCAAGATCAGTGTCCGAGTTAATATTAATCGCCGGCTCACCATCTGTACGCCTAACATGTATCTGGCCGTCCCTAACCCAGACATACTTGTATGACCTGTCCTTCGCAATGCGCTTCACCTGTTGCATCAAACTAAAAGTGCTTTTTGGCAACAGCTCATTTACATATACGTTACGATGTGAGCTGCCACCACACACATCGCTCTGTCTGATCACACCTTTTGATCGCCTACTCGACAATACCGCATCGCGCACAACGCTCGAAGCCAAGGAGATAATGACGGAGCTCGAAGGTGAAGATACTGTGGGCACAGTAGAAGACGGTTCCCTCTTAACCAATCTGGTGTTAACGATATGACAGGAGAGGTTAGGAACATCCAATGCCGCAAAAACATTTTTTGCAATCTCAGATGGAGTTGCAGACAAAGCAGAAGGCAAACCTGATACGATCAACTCGCTACCGCTCTGAGTCACCTGAGTCGACCGAGCAGACCTCAAGTCTCGGACTTCGCGAACTAGATTAGCATTTTCTTGCTCCAGTTTGATAATGCGTTGGCTGTTCTGAGAAACAGTATCGTTAAGGCGATCTAAGAGACTTAGCTTGACGCTAATTTCTTCATTGGTACGCTGTTGACTATCAATAAATGCAGAGATTTTCGCATCCGTACTCTTGATCTGCTCAATCAGCCCGCGCAAAAGAGAGTCAGTGGACTCATGCCTTATGTCCTGCGCACACGCAATGGACTGCGAGGTAACGACAACGCCGGACGCAGCATCGCTATCCGAAGGAAAGAACGTACGGCGTTCATCTCTAGGTGTGAGCGGCATCTTCGAGAAATAAGACTTACAACAGTCACTAGCGGACCGCGTAACAATGTATGGCTTGACGCAACCCGGATGAAATGCCTTAAAGCACGCGGCACAAGAATAAGATTTCCCGGCAATTAATTTTGTACACCTAGCGCACGTTGGTTGCATGTGTAGTCCAGTCACGCTATTCGGCAGAGCAAGAATCACTAGGCACGTCAGATAAAAATCACTAGGCACGTCCCCAGTCGTAGTACAGCTAGGGTGGCAACACTTGAGCACAGGTCAGGCAAACCACATGCGCGAATCCGAGTGAAGCGATAGAGAGGCGTAGAGAGGAGTGAAGCATGAGCATGCGCAGTAGAGATCCACCGAGAAAGGAGCATGCACACATCAGATCCAGAAAGAGCAGATAGACACAGCAGGCGCATGCGCAGCAGGGGTGAACGCCTTGCACAGGTGATCCCAAGAATTCCACGATGTTACCGAGAATGAGGTTAGGACAAACAATGATACTTGTCACGAAAATATTCAGAGTTAGGTAGCAATCTCCAAGGAAAAGAATAAAGCGCGTGACAAGCAACCAAAAGACCTGCTTAAATCTGCAACAAAATAGCCCAGAGGCAACCAACAGCAGCAGCAATATTCAGTTTTATAAGAGCAAAGATTACGGACAACCAGTAATACTCACAGAGAGAGAGAGAGAGAGAGAGCGGCGGCGGATAGAGGAGAGGGAAG
>NW_020221835.1:0-1647 GCF_003070985.1 Temnothorax curvispinosus
GAAACAGAACAAAAAAATACATTAAATACACTTTATTGTACAATTCTATCATTGATCTGTATCTCAGCTACTCGATCCACCTCGATACAACCCAAAAAAAGAAAAGGGCAATAAAAGTGCAAGCTACAATAATTACCGTACAATAATGTAGAACAGAAAATACTTAAAATATAAACAAGGAATCTATAAAATGTAATATTAATAAGCTCCATTTCTTCTCCAAGTTTTTCATTCGTATAACCTTTTGATTATTCATCCTTCAGGCATGTAAGAACTTAAAAAAAAAAAGAAAAAATAATTAATTAATTAAATGTATCACTAACAGTATTCATGCCTTTACAAATACACATGCACCATCGCCCATACATATATATATACATACATATATATATTTAACACACACGAATACATGAATTTATGTAACATACACAATATAAAATTTAATAAGTAACGTAATGTATAAAAGTCTATTAATGCACACATATTAATACATATATAGTAACGCATAATTTCAACGCACAATATGAACGCATAATATCAAAACACAATATTAATATTAACGCAACTGAAAAAATTGCACATACATGTTGCCATTAATTAAAAGTAAAATGTAAAACGCAACAATACAATCAATACATTATTAAATATAATATAAGTTAAACAATATAATTTGAAAATAAACAAAATGCAATAAAGAAACACGCAAAGTTATATATAATGTTATTTGCAAGCAAACAAAACATGCAATAAATGAACACACAATACTGGGTAAGTAATATATCACAATCCATTATAAGAATAAGAATCAATGAAACAGTAGCCTCAATAATTAAAATATGCCCGTAAAACATAACTCAACGTGACAATTAAACATTATAAGAAGAAAATTTATAAATGGGAAACGTTTAAAAGTTTCTTATTTTTTGTGGTAACCCGTTTGCATGATTTATTATGCAGCGATAATGTGTAATATATACGCATACGAAGATATAATTTTATCAAAAATGAAGTAGGAAAATTTGGACATGGCGGTTTAAAAGTTATTTTGTGTTAATTGGAATAAATAATTGCCAATATTTTTCTGGAAACAATTCTTCTCAAAATTTTTTACAAATACTTCTTCTAATTTATGAATATAATAACAAAAGTCATTACTTGGTATGTTTAACTTCCCAAACAAATTTCCTTCTTCGTTTTCATAGGCTCGAAAAGAACAATATAATGTTGTATTATCTAAGATAGCCATATTATTATTCATATATTTTGTACATATATCACAAGAATGTATTGCTGTACATCTTTTAATTAAAAATCCGCAAACATATTTAAATGCGTTTTCTTCTGGCAGATCCATTGAACGATATTCATGAGTCGGAATATTTAAAATGTTATGCGCCGATGATGAAGCAGTAAATTCCGAAACAGTGGACTCTTTGTTATTATCTAACGTTCCAATAAGATTTAACATATCATCATTATCAGAAGCACAATTTTGCGTATCCGAATGTTTTAATAATGTTGTACTAAAAAGTTTTTTAAAGGCGCGCTTAAATTGTATAGGTGTCGGATTAAGACAATTACCGCCTTGTTTCCGAACGGAACCAAAAAAATTTTCGACACAATCTTGATTCAATCTACGTGTTCGGA
>NW_020221835.1:1657-2618 GCF_003070985.1 Temnothorax curvispinosus
GACAAATTTTTAAAAATTAATGCGGTTGATTTTTAAAAATTCGTCCGCCATATTGAATTCGCCATTTTGAATTTTGAAAATCTGATTTCAGATTCGTAATCAGCGACTTTGAAAACATAAGAAACCATGTTTTAAGGTATACATTAATTATCAAATTTCATTACAATCAAATTCAACCGAAAAAGTGGTGCGTTTTTTTATGTCAATTTGTTAATAACAAAAAAAATTATAAACAATATTGCTAAATATGCTACTTGATTATCAAGTTTGAACCTTAGCAACATAAAAAAGAAAAAAAATGCAAGTTTTTGCAGTTATACTAAACGTTACGATGAAGGAAAGAAGACTCAAAAGGTGGTCATATATCGCTGCCTGGGACTGAAAGGGTTAACATGTTGTTCGATTTTATCCAACTAATGGCAAAAAAAGAAAATTTAGTGGATTACCTGATCCAACACGGTGTGTTGCCATCGGAAATTAATTGTGAGAAATGTGGTGAAAAATTAATCATCAACAAAGAGACATTGTTGTTTCGATGTCGAAAAACAGTTCCCATAGCATCGTCACAAAAAAAGAAACGTGTCTCCAAACAATGTGATTACAAAAAAAGTGCCAAAGTAGGCACTTAGTTTGGGAATAGCAATTTAGAACTTGCTACAATCTGCAAAATTATAGCGAGTTTCCTTATGCTACGCCCTCCTCGACAGGAAGACCTCGAAGAAGAGCGGTGGGGGTCGAGAGACGAGCGGCGAGCAGGCGCGGCGCGGCGCGGCAAACGTCGAGCGCCAGATGTTATACACTGCGGCGAAAAAGTATTAGAGCCAGCACATACTAAACTTACGATAATTCCTTCGCGCAAACGAGATTTTGTAGTAACTTACAATAATTTACTCCGCGTAAACGAGTGAATTATTGTAAGTTACTACAGATGAAGTAACGCGCTCGCGTAAACGTAGTAACA
>NW_020221835.1:5618-10757 GCF_003070985.1 Temnothorax curvispinosus
ACACACACACACACACACACACACACACACACACATATACACGATAGGCAAAATCCGACCAATAACCTCCCCGTAGTGTTCATCGGGTAATACTAATGTTGGCGGTGATTGAATGCACAAAAATGCATAGGTAACTTTAATAAGCCATAACTCGGCAAAAAAATTGTACGGACTTAATTTTTTTTAATTTGCAGGGAAAAGTCCATATTTTACGATGGTTGCCATGATAGTTACGAAAAAATTCGTTCTACTCCGTAGAATGTGTCAAAGTATGCAATTTTTTGGAGACGTAACATGTCGTTACTTTTGGAAGAATGGCGGGAGGGGGGGAGGCTAAATTCAAAATCTAACAATGGTTCCTTAAAGTATAAATATTTCAGATATGACAATTTTTCGCGGAGTTATGCTTATTTGAAGTTGGGCAAATTGACGTAAATTTTTGTTGCGATAATTTTGTTGCCCAGTGTACCTCCGCTGGTCCCGAAGAAGCCAATCTTAACGCAGCCGATCCGGGTACATCAGTCGAACCTGACGCAGCCGATCCGGATACATCAGCCGAACCTGACGCAGCCAATCTGGATACATCAGCCGAACCTAACGCAGCCGAACAGGATAAAAATGAATTCGATTTCACGGATTCTTCCATGTCCCGTCGTGATGATACACGGAACTTGAGCGCGATGCTTGAAAGTATTCGAGCGTTTTCTAAAGCCGCTTCGAGGCAGATAACTCGTAAAGGACGAAAACGAAGAACGACCGCCGTCCTTACTAACTCGCCTCAAATGAAGAAATTGGCGACTGAGCAGGCGGAGTCGAAGCGGAAAAAAGATGAGAAATCTGCTACAAGGAAGAGAACGACAAAATCGACCATTATCACTACGCCGAGAAAGAGAGGCTGGCCCAAAAAAGAATGCCACGCAATCAGAACCGCAGTGGGCGACGAGCAGTGGGCGAAAAACGGAGTCAAGAAAATTAAATAATATGTGCTGCGTATGCTTGGACATGATAGAAAACAGCCGACGAAAAACAGTACATTTCGTGCAGGTGTAAGGCACACGAGTGCGTGCGGTCGTCAGACACTGTTTTTTAATGTTTTAACTGTTTTAATGATACTGAGATCGAAAAAGAAAATTGATTTCTTTGATGAAATTATCATTTTTTTACTAAAAAAAACATTGAATAAAGTGTATTCTATTATTTTTTATGATCAAAATTATGTATCTTTATTTAAAATCTAGTCCGAGAATGAAGATACGACTCTGTCCCGGGGGTGTAACGATTCCGCCCGGGAATTTTGACTTTTCGATTTTTGCACCTTTGTCGTTTTTACTCTATACCGGTTGAACAAAGCGACGTAGACCAAAAATGCCTGTATAAATTTTGTAGCCAAAGGTTCACTCTTTACAATGGTATATTATATTTCACTAAAATGATTTATTTTATTGTTAAAAATTGGCACCGAAAAAAAAGGGCCGACTTTACCCCGGTCTCCCCTATTATACTTTTTTAGATGATTATAAATAAAACTATTGATCCTCCCTCTAATACTTCATCAATAATCAATAATGAAACTATTGAACCTCCTTCTAATACATCATCAATAATCAATACAGCAAGTACTTCAGATAAAATTGAAATCGATGCAAAAGAAAGAAATGAAAATAAAAAGTTAAAAAAAATAAATAAAAAAATGCAAATCTATTTAACTCTTTTGCGCAAAAAAAACAAGGCATTAAGATCTAGAGTACAAAGTCTCGAAAGTAAAATTTCGAATGATACGTATAAAAATGCTTTAAAAGAGGTATTTAACGAGGATCAAATAAAAGCTTTATTAACAAAACATCGAAGAACAAAATATTGGTCCAATAAAACTATTCAATGTGCACTTAAATTGAGGTTTACTTGTGGTACTAGTGGATACGAAGAACTTCTTCAACAAAAAGTGCCATTTCCAAGTTTGCGCATTTTACAACAAAGGTTAGAAAATTTGAAATTTGAAAGTGGTATTTCGAGCGATATGTTTGACTTTTTGCAATTAAATGTTAGTCATTTTCAAAATAATATTGATAAAGAATGTGGACTTGTTTTTGATGAAATAAGCATAACACCAAAATGTTTATGATTTTTCAACAAAAACATTACTTGGAAATATAACGCTTCCACATGAAGAAGGTATATGTTACGTCCTGTTGACTCCACGATTTCCTTCTTTCGTGAAATCACTCATCTCATCACACAAAACAGACGGAAACCATAAAATAGCGGCTATCAATCGACGAAGCGGATGCACTCCAACTGTCATCGCTCATTAAATGGTAAATGACGAAACCTTCTAGAAGACTCGAACCTAATAAAATAAGCAAATTATAGACTTGTTTGTCGCATTCCATCTAATTCCACGAAATAAAGCACGAAATTTCAATTATCTCGAAATTTTGTGGCAAAGGGCGCAATAAATTAAAAACGCCATAAGGATTTGGGTGACCTCTCGGGTCACGGGAGGGCTGATCTCACGCTTTTCCGTAAAACGTAGATTTGACCTAAGACCCACGCCTCGCGGCGATTGATAAAATTAAGACTCTGAAAAGGACTGTAAAAGGGCAAGATGATAGTACTCGCCAATGAATAGCCGCTAATTAAAAATTGCTCATAGGCAATGACGATTTTTGGGGAAACTCGCTACGGGATAGGCGGAAAATTGAAACATACGTCACGATCAGAAGAGAACTCCACCCAATCAAATCGGATTAAAACATAATCCCGCCTCCTTAATTTTGTATAAAAATCGTGACTTTGCGCACTTGGAGTCACTTCTGATCCAGTCCAAAACGTCTTAAAATTATATTTACCAGCCGTACTTGTCAACTATCATCCAGCTGTATTCCTCAAGTGAAACCAGATTTCTGCCGCGTCGCGAGTCGATTCTGTGCGCGTCAAGACACATCACAGAACCGAGCCAAACCTACCTCCGGAAGAATCCGGCGCAGTCACCTCAGAGACTCCCCGATCACAGCCGTCAACAGTAAGTCCGAGATACCCGCTCGGTTATCTACATACATCCCTACAGTATACATATATATATGTATATGTGTGAATACCATACACGAGAACACGTATATATATTTATATATATAAGTATGAAATCGTCTTTAAAACTTTCTCTTTTTTCGAATTCAAAATCATAAAATAATTTTAGTGAAATCGAAAATTCACCGCCGCAAGTCCTTGGGAATAACTATCCGCAATCGGCTAATTCGGAACAGGCGCGCCCGCATAGTGGAGCGACAGCTCCTAGCCTCATTTCTAAGACGCGAACGGTCTCCGCATATCGAACTCGCTATCCCCGATTCTCCCTCTTCCCGATCTCCCTCATCTGCCTGTTGTTCCCTTGCGGATACGCAAGGATAGGGTGTTCCCCGATACCCCAGAATCTTCCCCCTTTTTGAACCTTCCTACTCTCCAGTTCCTTCCGAAGAACTTGCGGAGTTCCGGGAGAGATCACCCTGCAACTTCTCCCCTGTTCCTTTCGACGGAATTTCTTCCCCCTCTAGTTCCACCACTCTCTATCGTGACCGATCACCCTCTCCCTCCTTTTCCGACTCGAGTATCGAAGTACTCGAGGAATCCTCCCCGCGTTCCCCATCCCCTACTATAGAAATAGTATATGAATGTATAAATTTATAACTAATCGCTAATCAACCATTGTATCGTAATCATAGCCCCTTACGTAATCATGAATTTATAACTGACTATTTCTCTAGAATAAATTTAAATATTTTATTCCGATAACTATGTTACCAAATTAATGTTTGAACCCTTGTTTTTATATATTTACACATACATAGTCAACACTTATTCTTCACAATCTACTCACCAAATGTATCATTGACGAGCAGAATATCGATCTTTATAAAAATCCTCCCCGATCTTCCGAATTTGTACCAGGACAAATGTCAATCCACACACACACACCACACTTCCACGTATTATTATATACAATAATGATTCTTTAATTTTTAATAATATTTGTCTATTCCTTTTACAATAAATGTTCTAATTATTTGATTAAAATAAACTCCATGTTTATTCATTTATAAATAAAACCTCACCCCTCACTACCTCTCTAAATCGCACAAGGTCCGATCCCCGGTAATAGGGATATTATCCTTGACCGAAAACAGGACCGCGAGTGCACGAAAACTCTCAGTAGGCGTAATAGCGTCCCTTCTGGACGTTGACCCACGACTAGAGTTTTCCCGAAAAGTGCATTCGACTCGAGGCACGCGCCCTTCCAGCGTAAACCCGAGATACCATAGAGATCTCGTTACGTCTTCCTTTACCCCCTCCCTCGGATAGCCTTTTCTTCGCTATCCGTCGAACCAATGTACCTAAATTCCGGGGTCCTGACGTAACATATAGCAACACATGCTTTAACATTTATGCTGACGGGTACAGCTAGTCGATGGAAGCAGGATATTGTTTTACAAAGGACTCATTTAATGAAGAAACTGTAAAAGATATAATTTTTCAGATAATTTACGTATGGAAATTTTACCCAGATAAGGTATGGAAATCTTGTGGAATAAGTGTGGGACGTTATTCTGACGTTATAAATTGTACCCTCCATCCTTGTAATCTTCATAGGTTTTTATATTTTATTGCAGATGTACCACATCTCTTGAAAAATTTAAAAGAATCATTGCTTACAAATAAATTTTTTGTCTTGCCAGAAGAATTTGTTATTAAATACAAATTACCATCTAATATAGTTAAATTTGAACATTTCAATGAATTAATTAAGTCTCAGAAAGACCTAGAATTCTTTCTAACACCTAGATTACGTTACGATGATATTAAATGTACTAATACTTACAATAAGATGCGTGTAAACAAAGCAAAAAATGTTTTCTCACCCCATGTCAGTAGTTCATTACAATTTTTAGCAAATGAAAATCATAAACCGGAATATCGTATCACCGCGTGGTTTGTTGAACAGATATCCAAGTGGTTCTCAATGATGACTTCTAGGTCATGTTGTACAGCATTAAGTACAAAAAACAAAGAAAAATACAATGCTAGCATTTCTTTTCTTCGTGAGATGATTGATCTTTTTACGAAAATAAAAATAGGCAAAAAAAA
>NW_020221836.1:0-4445 GCF_003070985.1 Temnothorax curvispinosus
CAATAGAGTAGCTGTAGAGGCGCTGTAAATCAGTTTAGGTGTCGCTTTATTATTTTTCCCTAGACGCGATAGAGTCACTTCTTAATATTAGTTTTCTATGTTCTTCATCGCTTTTAGCAGTATGGCCGTATGGCGTCGAATCGTGACACACACGTATGGTTCACAATAAAGATAACTTTCTTTTAAGTCTATACCAAGTGTATTTGTCTCTCACATGCTCTAATAACCATAAAGTCAACAGGTTATGGGCCCAGCAGTGCGGTTCAGTGCGTAAGTGAGCAGACAGAAAGACATTTAAGACATTAGGAAGTTCGCGCGTCCGGTACGGAAAAAGATCGACGCGTGAAAGACGCCATACTCGTTGTGCCGTTAGTCTTTGTGAGAGCTCGGTAATTTTCGCAGAGTCAAGTCGACTAGTGAGAAAGAGCATTAAAGGACACTCGCAAGGATGGAAAAGCTTAAGAATTTTCACATTCAAAAGTTCGATGGAAATAATTTCCAATTGTGGAAATTCCAAATGGAAATCATATTTCGTGCAGAGAAAATTCTCGATGTCGTCGATGGCAGCACGAGTCGACCAGAAGCGACCGAGGTGGATAGAAGAAAAGCATGGGATGAAAACAACTCAAGAGGAATGTTAATCATCTCTACAGGCCTCGAATACAGTCAGTTGCAAGTCGTTGTCGCATGTGAGACTGCGGCGCAAATGTGGAACCGCCTAAAGAGTGTTCATGAACAACGCAGTTCGGTAAATAAAGTTACACTCAAGCAGCAATTTTTCAGTTATAAAATGAATCCGAACGAAAGCATCGCTCAGCATATTAGTAAAATCGAGTCGATGGCTTTGGCACTGGCCGATGTAGATGAGCGTGTTACCGACGTGGACAAGATCGCGAAGACACTCGAGAGCTTACCGAGCAGTTACGGCGCGTTCATAAACGCATGGGATTCGTACGACGAAAGGAAACAGACGTTCGAGAATCTAACCTCTCGTCTCCTCAAGGAAGAAAAGCGGCTCACACAGGAAGATGATGTTGCGGCGGCATTCGCAGCATTGAACGTGCAGAAGAAAAAGAAAAATCCTTCCCAGAATGACAACAAAAGCGGTGGTCAAGGAAAATCGACAGACAAGACGGGTATCACGTGCTTTTATTGTAAAAAGACTGGTCATATGAAGCGCGAGTGTTTTAAATGGAAGGCTAAGCATAAGAAGGACGATCAAGAGGACGTTTCGAAAAATGTAGCTTTGAGCGCCGAGCTCAAGAACATTTCAGTTTCCGGGTGTGAAAATGCATGGCTCGCGGACAGTGCGGCGTCAAAACATATGACCTTTCATAAAGACTGGTTCACAGTGTTTCGATCAACAGACAGTTCGTCAAGTATGGTACAGATAGGTGACAATTCGTTCGTGCAAGCAGAAGGCATTGGATCAGTGGAAGTTCTAGCACTCGTCAATGGACAGTGGGAGCCGCGTACACTGGAAAATACTTTATATGTACCGAAACTAAAGAAAAATCTATTTTCAGTGGGAGCCGCTACGAGCAAGCAGTTCAAGGTCACTTTCGACGACAGCAAGATCGAGGTGCGAAATCAAAAGGTCATCGCTACGGGCATTAAAATGGCCAATCAATGCTACAAGATGCTGTTCAAGGAAAAAGGAGTCGAACAGGCAAACGCAGCGACGGAAGAATCGGTGAGACTCTGGCATGAGAGGCTGGGTCATCCAGGCATTAATATTTTCAAGGAAATGGCAAGTCAGGGATTAATTCCAGGAGTAAAGTCAAGCAACATTGACAAGTTTTTTTGCGATTCATGTCAGTCCGGTAAGATACATCGATTACCGTTTCATGCCAATTTGAATACTCGTGCTAGTAAACCGGGAGAGTTTATACACTCGGATGTCTGTGGAAAAATGCCAGTTACTTCGCTTGGTGGCGCAAACTATTTCTTGTTATTCAAAGACGATTGCACGTCATATCGGTTTGTGTACTTTATGAAATATAAAAGCGATACATTTAGTACATTTCTACAGTTTCAACAGATGGTTGAAAGACAGACAGGTAATAAAATTAAAGTTTTCAGGAGCGATAATGGGCGCGAGTTTGTAAATGAACAATTCACCGATTATTTCAATAAAATGGGAATAATTGCAGAAAGAACGGCGCCATATTGTGCAGAGCAGAACGGACGGATAGAACGTGAGAACCGATCTGTTGTTGAGTGTGCACGCACTATGCTCATTGATGCGAATCTTCCAGAGACATTATGGGCTGAAGCAGTAAGCACGAGTGTCTACATTCTAAACAGGCGACCAAGCAGGGTACATGACAACGTTACTCCGTTCGAAAAATTTACTGGTAAGAAAGTAACTCTCAAGCACATGCGGAAATTCGGAGCAGAAGCACATGTCCACATACCCAAAATTGCTCGTACCAAGTTCGACAGCAAGGCAGAAAAGGTTATCGTCATCGGTTATGATGGATATAGTACAAACTATAGGCTGTATAATCCAAATACAAGAAAAGTCACAGTAGCTAGAGATGTGACGTTCAACGAGGGGAACACCCCAGGCGCTCTGGTTAACGATCCAGAGTACACAGTATACCCATCAAAGGAAGATGTACAGGAAGATGTACAAGAAGATGCACAAGAAGATGATCCACCTGACAGAAATGTGGAAGAAGAAAAAAGAGATGGAGTAAAGAAAGGAAACATGTCGCAACCAGCGAATAAGGGTCCCACACTTCGTGACAGGAAAACTCTGAAAGCACCAGACAGGTTCGATACATGTCAGGCAACCATCGACATTGCATGCGCAGCAATATATGACGAACCTCAAACCTATCAAGAAGCAGTTGCTGATGAAAATGCCAAGGAGTGGAATAATGCCATGAAAGAAGAAATGGATTCGTTGAATAAGCATGAAACTTGGACATTAACGTCTTTACCTCCAGGTCGACAAGCTATAGGTTGCAAGTGGGTTTACAAGATTAAAAGAAGACCGGATGGAAGAGTCGAACGCTATAAGGCCCGTTTATGCGCTAAAGGATACTCGCAAAAGGCGGGGATCGATTACATAGAAACATTCTCTCCTGTAATTCGATATGATTCAATTCGAATTCTTCTCGCACTTGCAACGATCTATGATATGGAAATCCTGCAATTCGACATAAAGACCGCATTTCTCTATGGTGACCTAACAGAAGATATATACATGACGCAGCCTGAAGGTTTTCAGAACGGCGATCCGGACATGGTTTGTAAACTGAGGAAAAGTTTGTATGGACTTAAGCAGTCGCCACGATGCTGGAATAAGAAATTTCGTAAGTTCCTCAGTCTATTCAACTTACAACCATTGGAATCTGATAAATGTGTTTTCCGAGCAGTAATAAATGGAGTAGAGATTTGGCTCGCACTATGTGTAGATGACGGCATGCTAATGAGTACTTGTTCCGATACATTAGCACTCGTAATCAAAGAACTCAGCTCACAGTTCGAGATTAAAATAGATAAGTCAAACTACTTCGTCGGAATTGAAATCAACCGAGACAAACAGAATAAATCGATGTCTCTTAGTCAACAGGGATACATTGAACGAGTCCTAGCCAAATTCAACATGCAAGACTGTAAACCTCAAATGATACCAGCAGATCCAAGTCTAGAACTGCAGAGTCCCCAGTGTTCTAGTGGAGATGGAGAAGCCCAGAAGACTCTCAACGCACCATACCGAGAGGCAGTTGGAAGTCTCATGTTTCTGGCAGTGGTTACACGGCCGGACATTGCGTTCGCCGTTGGTCAAGTAAGCAGATTCTTAAACAATCCCTCTGAGATACACTGGACAGCTGTAAAAAGGATTATGCGTTATCTCGCTGGAACAAAAAGCTATGGTATCTGCTATCAAGGTGACCACGACAAACTCATGGTATACTCGGATGCTGATTTTGCTGGAGACACAGCTACTCGCAAATCTACAACGGGATATCTCAGTATGCTGGCTGGAGCGCCAGTTACTTGGTCATCGCATCGTCAGGGATGTGTAAGCAGATCAACAACAGAAGCGGAGTATATTGCAGCATCGACAGCAGCTCAAGAAATAATGTGGCTTCGAATGATGCTGACAGAACTTCAAGTGACTTCTGATGAACCTACAAATCTCCTTGTAGACAATCAAAGTGCTATTCGATTGGTGAAAAACTCTGAACACCATAAATTGACTAAGCATATAGACGTGAAGTATCATTACATTCGAGAATGTGTTGAGAATCAGAACATAATTGTTGAGTATGTACCTTCCGAGAAACAACTGGCCGATTTCTTAACAAAGGCTTTGTCACGCGATAAGTTTTGTTTAAACCGAGAGTTAGTATCAATAATTAATGTGACTGAACAAAGAGTGGGAGTGTTAAATATAAGCAAGTCTGTTCAATAGCTTTGTTCAGTGCTGA
>NW_020221837.1:0-15676 GCF_003070985.1 Temnothorax curvispinosus
TGTTTTTCAATGTCCAATTTTCTGTTCGCCAAGTTCGAACTTGTTCCATGTGGGAGACGAGCTGCTGCTTTTGTATTTTTATTCATCAATATCGAGGCAACTGAATCTGTAGAAGAAGAAGAAGAGGCGATGGGACTTGTAGGAAGAGTAACCGCAGCCGACGGTGACGATTTGGAAGCACAATTTACATCTTTTTGGCCGGATAATGCAGACTTAGAGACTTTTTTTGGTATTATTTGACTAGATACGGTGTGGGCAGCAATAGCATCTTTATTTTTGCCCAGTATTTCGTCTAATTGATTGTACCATTTAAATTCAATTTTGCCTCTGCTTGATTTGTTGTTGTTATCACAACATTCTTTGTATTTTTTTTGTAAGATGTTTATTTTCCATCTGACTTGATCACTGGACATCTGTAGAAAATAATTTTTTGAATTAAAAGCATGTAACATAATAATATGGTGTGTACACACACACACACACACACACACACACACCTCGATTTCGAAATCTTTTAGACCATCTGATATTGCTGTCCAAATTTTGGTTTTCTTCTTCGGATGATCTAACATGTGCACATTAGCTTCATAGAGGCTGAGAAGAGCCATTGTTGCATTATCAGTCCACACAGCACCTATAAAATATAAAAATAGCACATTTAAAATTAATATGGAAAAATAATTTAATTTCAAATGTATATTTAATATATAACTTACTTTGTTTAGCAGATTTCTCACTACTACTTGCAGTAGTGCGTACGGATTCTTGACAGTTACTGAATGCTGTAAGAATAAATTATAAAATATATAAATTGTATTTCTTAAAAATTCTATGCATAGGATAAATCATACATATTGCATGTATTAGATATTTTATATAAGATTCTATTTCAGTTCTAATTTATGAAATAATTTGAAATTAGTTCTTATATATTTAATAAGTTGTATCTACTATTGAATAAACTTACGTTCATCATTGACATCCAGATTGTCGTTTGACGCAATTGTAAATAAAACGTTGTCATTTTCCATATATATATCTTTATTTTTTAAGCATTCGTGCATGGATGCTTCCTCTAATAATAGGATATCTGCATTGCAATGTTTGCATGTGAATCCTATTGCAATTTGGAAATAAATAATCATTAATTATTAAAATGACTAATTTTTAATATTTGTATGTATTGTACAATACAATATTTATATGTATTGTACAATTGTAGAAATGTTAACATTTTAAAAATATTAAATAACTGAAAGCTGTGGTACAATAATTTTCATCAATACGTCAGTAAAGTATTATTGTATGCAATATTTGTTTTTGCAACAAATAATAAATAATATACAAATAAGTATGTACTACCTTCCATGGTTCAGAAACTTCTACAGTAGAATATCTTTCACTTCTTGTCGTCACACGTGTCACACTGTTTGGAATATAACCTTAAAGTTTTCTTACCGGACCGTAGAAACTACAAAAATAAATGGTACCACATGTAAAAATGTCGGTAATGTTGGTATCCATGGAGTGACACAAAACGATGACACAGTCAAACTCACCATTTTAGCTGTGTACGATTGTGTCGACTTGTGTCGTAGTTGGAAAGCACTGGGTCGAACACTGTTACACAGTGTCGCCTGTGTACATTGCTGGAAAGCACCCAGAGAGAGAGAGAGAGAGAGAGAGAGAGAGAGAGAGAGAGAGAGAGAGATTTGTAAGATTGCCGATTAAACAGCCACATGAGAAAAAAATATGAATCTGCGAAACGCAATACTATTAATAACAATGTGCATATATCTTAATAGGACTATCAGAAGTTATATATTAATTGCAATTAAATTCACATTAACTACCAATAATGAAATTATTTAGTCATAAAGATTTAGTTATAAAGATAAATATACCCAGATAACATGCATGTCTTAAAGACGTCTTAAAAGACACGTCTTCAAAACTTTCCGAATAGACGTCTAAAAGTTGTTTTCTATAAAACATTTTTTAGAACATTATAGATATTTACATTAACTGCGTTCCAATATGTAACGTGACGTACAATTGACGACAGAATAGAAACAAATTTTTTTAAACATTTTTTCCAGAGAACACTTAGATATCTTAAAAGGGTCTAAAAGACGTGTCTTATGTTTTTATAAGACGTCCAAGTGTCTTTTAAACAAAAACGTATTGATAAGAAGAAAAATATGATTGAAGAGCTAGTGCTGCTTGATAAATCGGTATATATGAATAATTTAATATCAAGAGGCATGTGTCACACGCTAAGCGTCGCTAAATATATTTACAATAGAGATCGCGGTTTTTTAAAGAAAGTTATGTAAGTATTAAATCATTGATATACCGGTGCATTAAATGATTCCAACTTCTGTCTTCTATTCTTCCTCTTGTTAACACGTTTTCAAACAGTTTCGCCTTAATTGTGTGGTTGTATGACATTAAATAATGCTAAATATCTGAGTGTCAAATTAGCTGGCAGTAAATATATTTACAGGCTATAACAGCGTTCCGGAACTCACCGCCAGTACTGAAAATCTGTAGTTTACTCGTACGGAATATTTATAATAAAGTTGTGGTGGTTAACAAAAAATACGCCTATATTTATTTACCGCGAACGCGACTCGGCATGAGTGTTAGTGCGTGAGTGAACAGGGAAAATTCGGTGCGGCGGTAGACGCAACAATATAACCTTACAATAGTTGCAGTTATCACAATTTTACCATAATTTTTAGTTGTCTCTACTATAATTTTGGTAACTATGAAGAAAAGGGGCTTCCTCATCGATTTGACTAAAACTCCACAATTTTGTGTATTTTGATGCGTAAAATATAAATCTGTAAGTTAAAATTGTCGCTCTTAATTAGGAAAAAAGTTAAGTACTAAAGTTGACAATTGCGTGGTTAAGATATTTGTCGTACCGACATAATGTAGACGCACATGACCATGCGCAGACATAAAAGTGTGCAAAATTATAAATGTGGTGTAATAATGCAATTGAATAGGTCACGTGACAGCTGTCTGATAGATAAATAAAAAATATAACAATTTGAAATAATTTTTTTTTCTTTATCACAAGTCATTGTACATCTCATTACATTAAATGTTATTACAAGCCAAAATGCAACTGCATGAGTTTTTGGCAATAACTCGCGATAGGGAAAAATTAATAAATTATTTAATCAAAACTAATTTGATAAGTAGTGAAATACATTGTCCAAAGTGCAATAACAATTGAAAAATAAACAGAAGTAACCTTTTGTTTTGTTGCCAAAAAGTATTTTATGAAAAAAATAAGCATAAAAAATGTGTGAAAAAACAATGTGCCTTTAAAGAAAGTTCAAAACTTGATACTTGGTTTATCAAGTCTAAATTGAGCTTGAAAACGGTATGCAGAATGACTGCATATTTTATCATGTTAAGACCTCCTCGACAAGACTTCTTGTGTACAGAATTAAAAATTTCTTGTTATTCGCTTGTTGATTGAGTTTCTTTTTGCCGAGAAGTAAGTATAATTTAATACAATTACCGGGTCGACTCTCTTATTGCCAATTTCTTTTGTTGTTTCTTATTAATACATTTCATACATTAAATATATTAATATATTAATGTTATGTTGAGTATTAGTAAAAAAAAGAATTTTACTTTATATACCTCAAGGGGCCTTAAAGGGCGTTTTGAAGGGACGTACCCAACTTTAACCTCCAATTCATCCACTTCCTTACTGTTTTCTCCTTTGGACCAACGGTTTAACGTCTCTTCCGAAAGACGGAGCCCAGTTTTCTCTGCATCTTGCATGGAGGGGCGCAGTTTTTTCGGAAAAAAACCTTTCCATGATTCATGGCTCTAGTGGACTCGAACCTGGTTTCTCAGATTACGATCGAGTCTGGCGCTCTACCACTAGACTACACCGCCGCCCTCGTTGAGTATTAGTATATTGATATGTTACATATTTGTAAAATTTATAATATAAAAAATGCTATAATGAGGAATAAGACCAATATACGAGCATTAATCGATTAATCGAACAAAATTTAGTGTATCATGACACAGTATGTCTCTATGGTTAATCGATTGCGTTTTGACTTCTATATATGTTAGCACTTAATTTCGCTTATTGACAAATCTGATAAAGTCCGAGTACGGTACGAAACGTCATATTAATATTTCAATAAAACTAGATATAATTTGAATTTATTGTTACATCGATTAATGCTCGTATATTGGTCTTATTCCTCATTATAGCCTTTGCTTTAAACGAGCGAAAAATAAGTTTCTTATTGTTAATATAAAAAATGTTATAGGTTTGCCTATATATTGGGCTAAAACTAATACTACAAAACTTAGAAGACTCAATACTATCGTCGAGATAGATGAAGCAAAAATCGGCAAGAGAAAATATAATCATAGCCGTCTAGTTAAAGGAAATTAGATCTTTGGTGGATATAAGCGCAATACACGCAACGTTTTCTTGTGCCAGTTCCAGATCGCACAGAAACAACTCTTCTCAATATAATAAAAGAATGGATCCTACCTGGGACGACGATAATGTCAGATTGTTGGAAATCATGTGACTGTTTAAGCAGAGAAGGCTTCCACATCTGAATGTGAATTACTCCATAAACTTTGTAAATCCAGATATCGGTAAATATAAACAGTTAAATATATATAGTCTTACAAATTAAACAATGTTAAATGTAAAAAAATGTAATATTATATTTTTATTTGTTTTATATATGCAGGAGCCCACACTCAACACATTGAACGCATTTGGAGAGACGTAAGAGCTAATATCCCACTGTATACAAGCGCGCTGTATACTGACACGCTTTTCACACTTAGTGGGATATTTAGCAAAATCTTTTTTCAAACGCGCTCATAAATATGAAGAACGTTTGAATAGTTTTCTCTGTGCGATTGCGGAATTGTATCCACCAAAGACTAGTACGAATGAAGCAGATGTCTTGGAGGCTGAAACAAGATAAATTCAAGTTTATTTACATTTGCTAAACTGTGTTTTAAATTTTGCACTTGCTTTAAAGACATTGTTTTTTCATATACTTTTTATGCTTATTTTTTTTATAACATACTTTTTGGCAACAAAATAAAAGGTTACTGTTGTTTACTTTTAATTTGTTATTGCACTTTGAACAATGTATTTCACTACTTATCAAATTA
The DNA here is from genome assembly GCF_003070985.1 of Temnothorax curvispinosus. Classification (NCBI taxonomy): domain Eukaryota; kingdom Metazoa; phylum Arthropoda; class Insecta; order Hymenoptera; family Formicidae; genus Temnothorax; species Temnothorax curvispinosus. The sequence goes on from NW_020221837.1 coordinate 5,188, forward strand.
TTTTTGAGTAAATAATTTATTAATCAACATTTCAAATTGTTATATTTCTAACTAACCTATTACATATAGTTGTAAAAGCATACAATTTTTTATTTACTGTTTAATATATCAACTATTCTCTGTTTTAACAAAAAACATAAATTATTATTTTATTTTTTTTGAAAATATGCAGTTTTGTTGTATTGAATATGCTATAATATATTGATAGCCCAGTCACTGAGTAGGTTCGAAGTTGCAAAAGGTCAAGAATTGTTTACACTTGGAAATTTTTTTCATTTTGAGGTCCTAATGAAAACCCTAAGTTTGTGACCTCGGTGTTTCAAACAAAAGTTGTAGGAAATTTTATGCTCTACAACATTGTAATAAATATTTTTGCTCTAAATTGCAGTGGAAACAAGATATTTGTGAAAAACCGGATTTTGACGCGATTTTTTCAAAATGGCAGCGCGAGCGGCAGCTTACCGAGGTCGTAAATTTGGGATTTTTATTAAGACCCCAAAATGAACAAAATTGCCAAGTATAAACAATCTTTGACTTTTTGCATCAAAACGCCTCATTTGTCTCCATTGACTGGGCTATGAGTTAAATGGTTAAAAAAGATAATAGAAATAGAGTTTTTATAGAGTTATGCTTTTTTAAAGCAGAAAATAATTGGTATATTAAAAAGTCTTTATAAATACAAAGTATAAATACAAAGTCAAATAATAGTACATAAATATGTTATGCTATAATATTTTTTTATTATAAACGTTTATTGATATTTATTTTATTAATTATTTTTACGTGGATTAAAGTTCAAATCTAATATTTCTTTAAAGTATACGCTATAACTGTAAACACGACTACGTCGATTTTGTCCGAGTTCCTACAAATTATGAAAAACATAAATAACACTTATTTAATATAGTTATTAACTATAACCAAAAGATTTTGCGATTTAAATAAAGAAACTTATCTTTAATATTGCGTTTTCTTTTGTTTGTGTATGCACTATTTAAGGGGGAATATACACCTAAAAAACAAAAAAAAGGTAATTTTTGGAATTTTTTTCAGGGGAACTATTGAAATTATCGGGTCGGTGTTTTTTGTAGTTCAAAATATACAGTTTCAAGAATGTTTAAAATTTTTTTTATTAAAAAATGTTGCAAATTCACGGAGTACTGGAGTCGTCTACGGAATGCCGTAAGAAAAATGTTCCAAAACTAAAAATATCGATTTTTTACAAAACGGCGGGCGCTTAAACTCAATGTAGTGATCTTGAAAACCGCTACATTGAGTTCAAACGCCTGCCATTTTGTAAAAAATCGATATTTTTAAAATCGGCTATGATAAACCAAAGCAGATAATAGTATCTATTTTCATTTTCTGTTTGATTTTTTTGTTTTAAATGATTTTTGACGGAGCGCCGCTGGGCACCGTTTTTTTACGGTACTGCGTAGACGACTCCAGTACTCCGTGAATTTGCAACATGTTTTAATAAAAAAAATTTAAAACATTCTTGAAAGTGTATATTTTTAACTACAAAAAACCCCGACCCAATAATTCTAAAAATTCCCCTGAAAAAAATTTCCGAAAATTACCTTTTTTTTCGTTTTTAAGTGTATATTCCCTCTTAATGTAAATGTTAAAATTTCATGTAGAAACTTTTCTAAAATTGCATTTAAATATGCAAATCGTTATCATACGATTATGATCTGTCAAATTTTTCTCCCAAAACATTTTTCTAATAAATTTTGGCCATGTATTTGCATTTTCAACTACGTCTTGTACCGCAAGCCAAAGATTATTATTTATTTGTTCAATTGAATAAATGCAAAAAAGCCGCATATCTTCAAAATCAATCGTGATATAATTAAAATAAGGCGCCAGACTATTAGGAGAGATTGATGCCGTTGTACTGCACTATTACTGTAATTTCTTGCACTTTTACGTCATGCGCATAGTCATGTGCGTCTACATCATGTCAGTATGACAGATATCCTAACCACACAACTGTCAACTTTGGTACTCAATAACTTTTTTGCTAATTGAGAGCGACAATTTTAACTTATAGATTCATGTTTTACGTACCAAAATACACAAAATTGTGAAGTTTCAGCCAAATCGGGGTGAGGAAGCCCCTCTCCTTCACAATTATCATAACTTTTAGTTGTCCTCCAATGGGGACAATGTTTTTTCCAGAGAACACTTAGACGTCTTTAAGACGTCTGGAACAAAATGTTCCAAAAAAATTCTTTTTTTATTAAAAATTAATAAAAAGACAGTAAAATCATATTTTTTATTTTTTTAAAAAACCACTCATTCAACGTCTCTTTTAAATCATGCAAGAAAAAAACTTGTTACAGTTTGGTCGCTGATCGAACAGTCATCATCATTTCGCAGAATGGTGCAGCAAGAGGCGGTGGTAGTAAGGAATGCCGTGAAGCGTTATGGAAAAGGACAGCCGGTGCTCGACTGTCTGAATATGACGGTTTCACGGGGTTCCATGTAAGTAACCATTATTTATCATGTCAATGCAAAAGATTTAATCGTTTTCGCTATCAATTTCCGTTTTGAATAAAATTGTAAACGAACAATCCGAGTTTTTCCAAAAAAATCGAGAAGATACTCCCTATGGAGAGAAAGCAATGCAACAAAGATTGCATTAATAATTAATAATTGTGATTACTTGCGCGTTTTTTAATGTCATTCAGCATATCTTTTGCGGTAACCTGATACTAATTTCTTCATCTTTCGATATATGTTGGAAATTGCTTCAAACTGTCGTCACACGCACTTTTCCGCGTACATTTATTTATTGCTTAAATTGTCGTTGCTTGCAAAATGCACGACAAGATAATTGTATAATTTTTTAACAAATATTTAGATAAGAAAATATTTCGGAACCTATCAAAATTATTAGAATATTATTTAAAATTTGTGTCTAATTTCTAAGGTAATTTTATTTATACATGGTTCTGTAGTAACGCTTCTCTAATCGCTAGCCAAATACTCGTTAATAATTCGTTAGGATTAGGACTTATGTGAGAAAATAAAAATATGTTAGTGTCAGCGTTGTGTAACATTAAACATATACGCGCGCACACATATGCACAAATCTCAAGGCGTACTAGAAAATTAATAGACGGACTTGATTCTTGATTCATAATTTCCGAGCCGAAATAAGATTCTTATTTCAATGCATGAGTAATCTGTAAAACTCGATATCAATAACAATTTATAAGACTATATATAACTATTAGTTATATGATCTTAGTCATATAACGACTACACGTGCAAACAATTTGCACGTGTCAAAAAATATATGTTTTCTAGTAAATAAATCTCAAAATTCTCACATCGTATTCTTTTTCAATTCTTTTTTTGTCTGGAATTAAAGTGTCCTGGTAATCATTTTTTATACTTTTGTTGATATTTCCGCAGATCTAGCCGTTGGCAAGATGACCGCTTCTAGAATCTCATCTATCACTGAGCCGCTAATTTTATCTTCATTCTCTTATTAAATAGTATATTATGCAACACGTACATGGAAAGTGCCCCATTACGCACGCTACGCGTGCGTGATAGACCACTTTCCAGGCACTTGCAACATAAAATAGGGTGTGTAAGCCGTGCGTAAAGATGAAAATTCCCAGGTGCGGAGTTTACGCACGAGCCGAAGGCTTGTTACACAAATAACTATTGTACAACTAGTGGGAAAAGTGATGGTCGATTCTGAATGAGTGTGAAGTTGGCACGAGCGAAGCGAGCGACCATTAGGTACACTCATTTGGGCTCGACCACTCTTCCCACGAGTTGTTCATACTATTTTTTCTATAATAACAAGAGCGTGAAACAGGCCGCTTTTAGCGCTTGTTTTACAATTTCATTTCTCCACTAGTTAAGAAATGACTCCATTTCTCAACGCTTACGTCACGATTGCGAAATGGATCGTTTTGCTCACTCAAAACAAGCGCGAAAAGCGGCCCATTTCACGCTCGCGTTAGGAAAATAATTATGTTTGTCAGCAATTTCTTTTGTTAATATTTGTCTATTTCTTTTATTATATTCCTCGTTTTTATTCGAAGGGACGAGAAGTGTTCTTCGAGTCTTCAGGATGTCCTTTACGTTTATCAAGGATCCATGCATATCATCCGTTCCCATAAGTTTCTGTTAATCAGTCTCTTGCAACGTGTCTATAGCATTCTCACTTGGCGAAATTGAGGAAACACTTTCCAGTTTACTAAACCGTTCTTCATTTTTCTTGTCGTGAGGAGTACCTATAAATTTTTTTTACTTCTACGAGAAATTTCGATTTTTACAAGATTTTTATTTCTAAGTGCTTTTATTTTAAAAAAGAATGTATTATTAATGATAGAATTATCATCTAGCACGTTAAATTTTTGATTAATTGGAATTTTAACAGTAGTAGGAATTTTACCCTTTCTGTAAAATTCTGTAAAATTCGTAATTTATTGCATATCCCCGTAGGGTTCGCAATCTAGTATCCAATACTCTTCTCCTCTTACTTTAACTCTTTGGATCAACGGCTTAACGTCTCTTTCCGAAAAACGGAGCCCAGTTTGCTCCTCACAAGAGCCTATCATGCACGGAGGGGCGCAGCTTCCGGAAAAACATTCCATGTTTACATGGCTCTAGTGGACTCAAACCTGGTTCCTCAGATTACGAGTCTGGCGCTCTACCACTAGACCACACTGCCGCCTCAGTGGGAATTTTACCTTTGATATCATCTTTGTTACGTTTTAATTATTCCGGCTGATTCATAACATGTGTTTCTTCTGTAGGTGTGATATAATTACTCCGAGTATTTTTCCAAGATTTATCTTTATTTTTTTCAGTCTTGTTAGTTTCATTAAGATTTCTTTTATTCTGTTCAAAGGTTTCTTCTTCAATTTAAATTTTCAGTGTTTCTTCAGTGTTCGAAATAATGCCGCTTCTATCTTCCGGAATTTATTTATTGTCTTTCGATTACCCGTGCTGTTGATTATCTGCTAAATTGTCTAAAATAAGTTCAACTTGTCTTTGTAAATTCAAGAGTCTCCATTCTGAGATGTAATCGAGATTATCGTGCAATTGTCGCCATTTCATATAAAACGATTTGATGACCCAGAATATAGCGTGTTGAACCGACTTGGCGAACTCAAGAGACAACTCATTTCTTGAGAGAAATCTCTCCATTTCCAATGCAAATTCGGGGTTAGAGAACATCCAAAACAATAAAAAATTGTTTTTATCGAGACTCATTGAATCCTGATACTCTTGGAGTACATGACGCAAAATTTCATAGTCAATTGAATTCTGATGAGTTAGTTTCTCATTGTAGTTATCACGTTCTTGCGTTATCAGTAATGTCACGCGCGGCAAAATATTTTTAATGTCACTTCCAGTCTGTATAAAAAATGTAAAGATTAATTATTAGCAAATAAAAATATAACAAATAAAAAATTAAATTAACATGACAATTCAATTCTTTGATATTGCTAAGTCACGATATTGAAGAGTTAAATCTGCAAAAATCTACTAAGATGTTTACGAAAAATGTCGTAATGCTGTGCTCTTTGTGACATCAGTGTTACACACGATTTGGAGATAAGTGTTTTCTTCGGTAAAGATTTTCTTATGTATATAGGATTATTCGTCACGTTAGCTTCGAAATCACTTTGTCGAAATTTAGGTACCTCTAAAAAAGATCAGATTTATTAATTAGAAATGTTCCTCTACTAACAAATTCTTTAAATGTACAGAGTTAATTATTTTCTTAACAAAAACACCGAGATCTCCATTTATTATAAATTTAATTCTTTCATTGCATCAATCTTTGTAACATTACATTTCAAATAAAAAATTTCTTAAAATAAAAAGTATCTAAAATTAATTGAAAAATATATTTTTATTATTTATTCTCTGAAGTTTAACCCGACAAAAACTTTTCTTCTTTGGCCGCTTATAACTCGAAAATTATTTGATACGTCGATGTTTTTGCTAAGTAAAAATTTGCTGTAAATTGACCAAAAAATTTGTTATTAAAAGGATATTTAGTGATTGCATCCAAACATCCTGAATATTAGAAACAATTAAGTCAATTTACTGAAATACCTAATTCTGTTTAAGATCAATTTCGCCATTAATCTCGATAACTTTCCTTCCTAGATTGATTAATTATCAAATAAACCCGCGGTTTCTCCATTTCTTGTAATTTTTTGATCAACTCATCAAGATCATCGTTGACGTTCGATTCGCTCGCGTGCAGATTGATCAACATCATGTTGTCACGTATCATTGGTATCGATCTTTGGACCGGCAAGGAGAAGAAAACTCCTCCCGCGAGTAACAGGATTGCGATGATACTAATGATCAACATGCCGCAGCGAGACTGAAACAAATTGCGGGTGCTTGATGATTTCATCGAGTTGCACAATAGCGATCTATCATCTTTCGTTCTTCATATCGTGATTTCGCGACAATCGCACAGTGGTACCTAAGAGAGCTCTTTGCAATTTCTTAATTATTTCGGAGAATGGAATAATCGATTTGTCAATCTTAATTGACATTTTAAGATAAGTATATAGATATTTAGAATATATTAAGGGAGGTTTATATGGGCATGTTAACATTAGATAGGTACTGTTAAATATTTTCCACTTTTCCTCAAAATTCTAAGGTCTCCGTATTACGTGATATCGGACGCATATTGACGTCGCACAGATATATCTGATCTTTCTTTGGACGAATTTTCGAAAATTCAGATTCCATTCACTTATCACTGTGTGTTGTTAGTAGTCGACCGCTAATTGCTTTTGCCAACGAGTGCCCTCAGATTGTGTCCAACACTTTATTAACGAGTCGCGCCTGCCATCCATCAGACTAATTACAATACCTCGAGGGAAACCATAAATCACCATTGTTCTTCGATGAAGTACGAACGTGGGTAGATATAAAGTTGGCAGATAAGTCGGGATTTCAAAAGGGAATCCATACTGGAGAACGATTATGAATCCGTTTATCGTGAGATTAAAGGACATATTCGCGATTTTATGTGTTCGAATGTGTCGTGTAAACAAAAGTAAAATCTTTCCTTAAAACAGATACGGACTGTTGGGGGCCAGTGGATGCGGCAAGACCACGTTGCTGTCCTGCGTCGTCGGGGTTCGTTATCTCGACAGCGGAGAGGTGTGGGTCTTGGGGGGAAATCCGGGTGGCAAGGGCTCCGGAATTCCTGGGCCTCAAGTGGGTTACATGCCGCAGGATATCTCTTTGGTCGGAGAGTTCACCATGAGCGATGCTCTTTATTACTTCGGCAGGATCAACGGACTTGACGATGAGAAGATCGGTAGAACATAGAATGTATATGAAAAGAGCACTTGCAGTCGTTGCACGCGAAACATCGCGTAAATTCTGAGAAGTTTCAGTTTTATTTTTAAATAAACGTTTTTCCTATTTCTATTTTAAATTATTTATAAGATATCTCACTATAAAGTTATTTCGAAACAACTATAGCTTTTTCTTCTATTATTTTTAAGAGACGAGACAAAGGTTCTTTTCGAAGTTGCTCCAACTACCCCCAGCAGATCACCTGGTGAAGAATATGAGTGGAGGTCAACAAAGAAGGGTTTCTTTTGCCGCCGCATTGATTCACAGTCCCGAGCTTCTGATTCTAGACGAACCCACTGTGGGCTTGGACCCAATTTTGAGAGAGAAGCAAGTAGATTTTGCTTTTTTTTAAGTGCGATGAGCAAAGAATAATAAGAAAATGTTTGGACGTACCTTTTCTTTGCAGCATTTGGGGTTACTTGATCGAAATTACGCAAAAGGAAGGCATCACTGTTCTGATCACGACGCATTATATCGAGGAGACTAAAAATGCTAGTAAAGTGAGTCTCCATTAGTCTTTTCATTAAATTAGTCTTGATAATAGCTATATAAAAAAATTGCTAGAAAAACATTCTATAAGTTCTTGAAACGAAAACTACTTAAAAAAAAATTTTTTCGATCAATGACACACACACACAAATTTGATCGTACTTAATAATGTGTATTTTCAATCCTACGCAGATCGGTTTAATGAGATGTGGTAAATTGTTGGCGGAATCGCCGCCTCAGAAATTACTGGAGCAATTTCAATGCTCGTTCTTGGAGGAGGCTTTCCTGAAACTATGCAAGGGTCAGAATGATGCGATCATCTTGAATGAGACTCAGGAATCCAAGGCGAAAGATACCGGTAGCGGCAGCGAACTGATGAATCAAGACCGAGATAAATACGAACAAACAAAAGTATATATAAAATTATGTTTTATATAAAATTATGTTTTTATATAAAATTTTGTAAATCTATTATTTTATAACACAAATAAACCGAATTGTTAAGGGAAACTCGGAATACAAAACGGTTTCGAGACGTAAAGTTTCGCGATCGAAAAGGTTTAAAGCGCTACTGGCGAAGAACGGCATCCAATTTCTTCGTTATTACGCGTAAGTACTTAACTTATCAGTAATTCAGAAGAGATGCACTTATCAACAAAATAAAATTGCAATTGTTTCAATTCCGAATGTTGCCACTTCCTTTTAAGTCTTAGTAGTGCAAGTCAAATTTTTTAAAATATTAACTTGTGTGCATAGATGTAATTTATATATTGTATAGATTGCATCTATGCACACGAGTCGCCATGCTATCTACCGCAAGGTGGTGTGTGAAAATAATAGAGCTCTATCATTTTCTTGCCACAGAAAGAAAAAATAATTATTTTTTGGCTCGCGATCTTATATCGCGATTGCTATTCATGTACGCACAATTCACACGCAAAAAATATCATTCTGGTACTAAGAAAACCAATTACTCCATTTTAGTTCTCTTCTTTTAAGTAGCTGTTATCTTTACAAAAAATGTTTTTTTGACAATAATCTTAAAATACACTCATCACTCTTTTTACTTAAAACAAATAATATTCTGAATTTAAATTGTTTAATTCTTTAATTAAAAATATAAAATTAAAACAAAAATTCGATTTGCTTATTATTTTGACTTTTTCTTGATAAAATTTTATAATGTTCTTTAAAGGAGTATAAATTCTGTTTTCGAGTACATGACAAAGACTTTTTATAAAATTTGTGATGAGTACATTTTAAGATTATTATCAAGAAAATATTTATTAGGGCGGCAATGTGGTCTAGTGGTAGAGCGCCAGACTCGTAATCTGAGGAACCAGGTTCGAGTCCACGAGAGCTATGTAAACATGGAATGTTTTTCTGAGGGCTGCGCCCCTCCGTGCAAGATAGGCTCTTGTGCGAAACAAACTCCGTCTCCGGAAAAAGACGTTAAGCCGTTGGTCCAAAGAATTAAAGTGAGAGGAGAAAGGTAGTATTGGATGAGAATTGAATAAAGGGTTGGGAACATCCTTATAAAAACGCCTTGCAACCCTGACGGGGTCAATAAACGTATTTATCTTTATCAAGAAAAAATTCTTTGTTAAAGATAACGAGATAAAATCGAAAATTACAATTATGTACATAATATAAATTCAAGAATTAAAATTGTGTACATAAGTAAAATTCGGGAATTACAATTTTGTAGATAATTTTAATTCCCGAAAAATTTGTCATAACATAAAATAAATTCGGAATTAATGTTTTGTCTAGACATAATTTTAATTCTGCATTTTCAATTATAGCTTATTAATAATTCGATAAATTATAAGTATGTCTAGACATAATAATAAATTCTTTTCTTTGAGTGTCAATTTAATTTGGTAGAATTTTAATGATGGTATTAAGGTAAAGGTACCAATACCCGGACGTGTACCTATATCCGGACACCTTTATTATTTATAAGTATAACGCGAATTAAAATCAAAGATAAAAGTATTTTTTTGTGTAGTTTAAAACTTTAGTTATAATATCTAAACGTTTATTTCCATAAATTTATATTTTTTTAAAGGTATCCAGACACAGGTACATGTCCAGGTATCGGTACATTTCCTACGCTTAAGTGTCCGGGTATTGGTACCTTTATATTTATCTTAAATAGCAAAACGACGTGCCGTATACGTACACGCAAAAGATTATCATTCTAGTGCTAAGAAAACCAATTACTCAGTTTTCTCTTTTTTTAAGTAACGATGATCTTTACAAAGAATGTTTTCTTGATAATATTACTTAAAATAATAAATAATATTTTAAATTCTAATTATTCAATTCTTCAATTAAGAATATAAAATTAAAACAAAAATTTGATTTGCTTATTATTTTGACTTTTCTTCGATAAAATATTATAATGTTTTTTAAATAAGTATAAATTTTTTTTCGAGTACATGATAATGACTTCATATAAAATTTGTGACAAATACATTTTAAATTGTTCGCTGCAGATCAGCTTAAGTCGCCTTTAAGTGATCCTTATATCTCACGTAGCACAGTGGAGAAGGCAACGAACATAATTTTATTAATCTAACTTAATAAGTATATATATCGTGCACATTCTATCCTTGGTTCTATA
>NW_020221837.1:16076-20798 GCF_003070985.1 Temnothorax curvispinosus
AGACAGTCACACTGCAAGTTGGAGAGCATGAAATAACATCCCAGCCGTCTATTCGGCACCTAGGAGTAATGATTGATGCCCGACTTAGCTTCAAACAGCAGGCAGAACATGTAGGTGCTAAAGCGTCAGTAGTCGAAACGACCCTATCACGGCTAATGCCTAACATAGGAGGGCCGAAGCAGAAGAGGAGAGCATTACTTTCTTCAGTAGTCACGTCGGTGCTCACATATGGAATTTCCGTTTGGAGTGATGCACTTAAAACACAAGAATCACGACGAAAAATCGCGCCAGTATATAGGCTGAGTGCCCTGAGAATCGCCAGTGCTTTCCGCACCGTGTCTGTAGACGCAGTGTGTGTCATTGCCGGAATGCCACCTATTGAAGTACTAGCAGAAGAACGAAGAGCTCTCTACCGACGAAAGGGATCAACTTCAATGAGCCCGGTAGAGCTCAGAGCTGAAGAACGACTGAGAAGCATACAACGATGGCAAGAAACGTGGAACATCACAACAAATGGCAGGTGGACGTACCGCCTTATTCCGCAAATAGATGTTTGGTTAAACCGCGAACATGGTGAAGTTAACTACTACCTCACACAGATGATATCAGGACATGGGTGCTTTCGAGCGTATCTGCATCGATTTAAATTAGATGTTTCTCCAGAATGCCCGTCCTGCCCTGGAGTGAGTAAGGATGTGGAGCACATGTTTTTTACGTGTCCTTGTTTTAACCTGTTACGCAGTGCTTGGGAAGCTGCCGTTCAGTTAGAAATTCGGCCAGAGTCGCTAGTTGGAGCTATGCTCTCATCAAAGGAAGCATGGGAGGCGACAAATTCTTTCGCAACGGAGGTTCTCCAAGAGCTCCGTCGTTTAGAAAGAAAACGTGCGAAAAATCGAAACAATTGAAGAAAGGAAGATGTGACTTCGACAACTAGGTGAAATGAAGCCTTGACTTCGACATACAGAAGAAAGAGCAATAGCTAGATCCTCCCCCCGTGAAGTAATGCCTAACGGTGGTATCGCGGGGGAAACAGAGGCTGATGACAGAGGAGGTTTTTTAGTTGGTAGAGGAGATCCGAGTCCGACATATTCAAGCACAACATTAAGTCCTGATGATACATAAGAGTATTTTTCCGATCTCTACAAAAAAAAAACCACACACACATACACGGAAAAAATTTTATATTAAATATTACTATAATGTCACACTAGCTGTGGAGCATCAAGGAATTACAAGTTTAAATGCCATAGTTATTATTAAAAACAATAAAGTAACGTAATTTTTACATTTTTTCATAGTAAAAATTTTTATGTTACAAAGCAAAAATTTGTTGGCTAAGAGTTAGTATTGCAAAGAAAAGTAGAAAATATATACCGAATAAATTTTTACTGTATACCATAGTAAAAAATTAACTCTTTCCACTTTAGAATATAGTTTGAGCATAGTTTGAGCATAGTTTGAGCAAAAGTTATTTTATTTATATAATAATAAGCAGTATTGCCATAGTAAAAATTACATCAAAGTCATATAAACCTTTCAAATTCGGTAACTCGTTGTTAAAAACTCGAGGGGAAAGAGAAACCCGGGAAAAAAGATTATATATTGTATAATTATATATAAATATATATGATTATATATAATGTAATTATATATGAATTTTGTCTCTATATGATCATACATAATTATATATAATCATAGCAATCTCGAAATTCTCGAAAAAAACGCCCGGGAAAACCAATTGATGAAGTCACTGATCGATAAGTGAAATATCGGAAAAGTGGAAATGACTCAATAGTGTGAAACTTGGGTAGAAAAAGACCGGTTACGACATGTTTAATCCATGAAATCATTTATGCGGTCCAATTTGAAATTAGAGACATTTAGTTATGATTCAAATTGCGAATATCAATTTCATCCAAAAGTAATAATTTGGAAAATTGATCCAATATGTGATCATTGTCAAGTAAAAAAGTTTAAAACTTAAGCACCTAAAATGTGTTATTCATGTGGAAAAGTTAAACTACCGCCTTTAAATCAACCCGACTCCTTATGTTTGTCCACAATAAGAATATTAAAACATAAATGAAGTCGTTTTAAGAAAAACGACTCCCGCGGGCGAAGCCCGGGTAACCAGCTAGTTTTATATACAATTCTTTAAAATTCGGCCAATTATTTCTTGAAAAATTGAAAAAATTAGAAAAACCGGTTTCCAGAAAATCGGTAACGAAAAACTATACACCCTATAGCACTTCCGGGAAATTCTACCCCTAGTTCATATACAATACTTTCAAAATCGGTCCAATAGTTTCTAAGATTACCCCGAACAACAGTACAAACTTTTCCCCTTTATATAATAGTAGAGAGTAGAGATATAAAGGAAGATGTCCTGACTGACTGACTCACTCACTCATCAACGCCCAGCCCAAACCCCTGAACCGAATTTTTACCAAAATTATATGAAATAGGGGTAGAATTTTCCGGGGAGTGCCACTATGTGTATAGTTTTTTGTTACCGATTTTTTAGAAACCGGTTTTTCTAATTTTTCTAATTTTTTTGGAAATAATTGACCAAATCTCAAAGAATTATAGATTAAACAAGGGTAGAATTTTCCGGGGAGTGCTATAAAGTGTATAATTTTTTGTTACCGATTTTTTTGGAAGCCGGTACCGAATTTTTTTCAATTTTTCGGGAATCAATTAATCGAATCTTAAAGAATTGTATATGAAGTAGGGGTAGAATTTTCCGGGGAACGCCATGATGTGTACAGTTTTTGTTACCAATTTTTTCGGAAACCGGTTTTTTTAATTCTTCCAATTTTTCGGGAAATAATTGATCAAATTTTGAAGAATTGTATATAAAACAGAGGTAGAATTTCCCGAGGAGTGCTATAAACTGTATAGTTTTTTGTTACCGATCTTTTTGGGAACTGGTATCTTTTTAGAAATCGGTTACAAAATTTTACCAATTTTTTAGGAAATAATTTAGTAAATTTTAAAAAATTGTATACGACGAAATTGAATTCCAGTAGATAAAGAAGTAATATTTTTCAATTAATAGCATTTTAGAAAGAGAAAGAGAGAGAGAGAGAGAGAGAGAGAGAGGGAGAGAGGGAGAGAGGGAGAGAGGGAGAGAGAGAGAGAGGGAGAGGGACTATTTGCGTGTCTTATCACATATGTCCTCCGGGGCGAAGCCCGAGTAACCAGCTGGTAATTATATATAATCTTTTTTTCCCGGATAATGCACATTTGTTGTGTTTATATATGGATATATGTAATCTACGTGGATAAATGTTTTTATATATTGGGTTTTTTAATTAAAGTTTTGCACTCCAAGATATATGATGTCTAGAGAACTAAGAATGAGCAAACTAAGGATAGGTTGGGGAATTAGAGCCATGAAGTTTGAGGATAAGGTCAGGGAAGCAAGTGAAGAGAGGTGGATTAAAAAGTGTTGGTTAGATAAAGAAAGCAATGAATGGAATAATAGATATAAAAAGGAAAAGGAGAAATATTTTAATAGGAATGGGTGGAATGTAGTGGCTGTGGAAGCCTTGAGAAGGGATGGGAAGAATCTAGGTAAAGAAATGAGAAATAGAGATGAGGATGTTCAGAGGCAGTTAGAGAAAAATAGAATTTTAGAATCAAGGTATAATAAGAAATACAAGGAGTTGAACAAGGATTTGGAAGGTCCCTGCTATGTAAGGATGGATAATTTAGACAGGCAAGACCTTGGGGATAGTATCAGAGCTCTGTTAAATTTAAGATGCGGTAACTTAGAATCAGGAAATAGGTATTGGTTAGAAAAGGATAAGCGGATGTGTATTTTTTGCAACGAAGGTAAGGATAGCATGAAACACTACGTAAGAGGATTGTACTGAGACAAAAGAATGGTTTACTGTATTAGGAAAAGATAGTAAGGAAAGATTGGAAAAACTTTGGAACGATAAATTGGACACCACCAAAGCGGAGGTATTGTTGAAAGTTGTAAGGGAAAGGAATGCGAAAGAAAAAGAAGATAGATATAGAATGTCAATAGGTTGTTAGATAGGCTGTGAGGTTAGGAGATAGTGCAATAAGAAGCTACGATTATTTATATTTGTATAATTTATAATAGGATTTTTTGGATATTTGTGTATGCGTGGATTGAATGCAAGTATGAGAGATTAAGGATTGATTGTAAACCAAGTCTACTTTCTGGCTGTAATGCTAAAGTTAATAAACATATATATATATATAAGAACTCATAATGTCAAATTGTATATAGAACATTGTACATATATGATTATATATCATTACATACATTATATAAAATATATGCGCAGTATACTTGCTATGTATTATATACGTATTTCGACTTGAATATTTCATACCTATTGCATTAATTACGTATTCAACACATTATATTTGATATGAAATGAAATGCAATAAAAATGCAATATAGTTACGTATTTAATATAGGTATATATTTGCAATAAAAGGTGCTGTACGGGTATCTACTTGTATACAGCGTTGAATTGTTATATCCAAAACATTATATTAAAAAATAAGAAATTTCATTAATTGTTGCACATTTTATAATAATAATAATAACGATAACAATAACGATAACGATAACGATAACGATAACGATAACGATAACGATAACGATAACGATAACGATAACGATAACGATAACGATAACGATAACGATAACGATAACGATAACGATAACGATAACGATAA
>NW_020221837.1:20808-45050 GCF_003070985.1 Temnothorax curvispinosus
GATAACGATAACGATAACGATAACGATAACGATAACGATAACGATAATAATGACGATGACGAGGACGATGACGATGATGATAATAATAATAACAACACATTCTTTCAGAGGACTAGCTTTCGCAGTAACTTTCCCGATAGTTCAAGTCACCATATTTTTGGTTGCAATTGGTGCAGATCCAAAGGACTTAAAGATTGGGGTTGTCAACGATGAAGCTAGCAACTGCGATTACGGAAGCAACTTAGGCAATATTTGGAATGATGAAATCACCTGCCATTTCGGCAACCTTAGCTGTAGGTTCTTGCACAATTTTGACGACTCTATTGCGATAAAGGTATAATGATTTAAAAATTAATAATATAATGTAAATTAATAATGTATTTAATGTTCATGATTAAAGCTGGCTTTTTGTTTTCTTGATGTCCTCTTTTCTCCTCATTTATTCCATGTAAATATATGAGAATATTTACTCGATACATTGATAAAAAAATATTTAAATGCAAAAAAATATTTATTAAGGTAGCTTCTAATAGCTTTACTTAAGATTCACTTAATTATGTAATACACATTTATTTATAATTAGATATTTTTATTTAAATTAAATAAAAATATCTTATTCTAAATAAATATGTGTATTATATTAAGTAAAGCAGTTATATAGGAGCCATATGTAATAAATATTTATTTGGATTTAAATATTTTTTTCTCAGTGTATAAACTGAGAGAATGACAGTAATAATAAACATTAACGCTCTTCCTGAAGATTTTTATTAATTATACTTCGCTTTCAGAAATATTATGACAATATTTTAGAGGCGAGACATGATGTACAAAATGGAGAACTCATGGGTATAATATATTTTAATCAAAATTTCTCCGAAGCTCTGCAAATACGAGTGGAAATTTTCAATTTCGCGAAGGATTCCGATCTTCTCGCCAGTCAGATTCATGTTTTTCTCGATATGGGCGGTACGTTATTTATGTGTTATGAAGAGCGTTCCACGTAAAAATAATAACTTTAAGAAATTTTATATATAAATTATTTTAAATAAAAAATATTATTTAAAAAATTACGCAAAAATAGATTCAAGCAATTAAGACTATTTCAAATCCTGAATATTTTAACATAAACGGCACATAAATTAATTGATTTATTACAAATACTTAATTTACAATGGCTTTTGTTACAGATAGACAAGTTGGGCTCATAACGCAGAAGAAACTATTTGATCGTTTTTTAGAGGTATATGAGGATATCATGAGGGACTGCAAATATTCGCCAAAATTGGCTACTCCGCCAATCCGAGTAAGTATATTTTAGATTTTGTAATTTTATAATTTATTTTATAATTTAAATCTTTTTCTCTCTCTCTTTCTTTCTCTTTTTTGTGTTAAATTTTTGTATAAAAGATTAAAGTTTTAATCGTTTTCAGTTTGAAGATCCCATTTATGGTACAACAGATCTTAATTATACAGATTACGTGACACCATCCTTTATGCTAACGTAAGCAAAAATCAAGCTAACATAATATATGAAATCAAACTTGCTGTTACTAAACTATTTATAGTTTTATATTATAACTTTGCAGACTCGTATTCTTTTTAGCCAATACAGTCTCCACCACCTTGATAGTAACAGAGCGATTAGAAGGCGTCTGGGATCGAAGCGTAGTCCAAGGTAATTTATTAATAAAACTCCAAGATCGGTTTTATCGGCTATTTTTTTCTCCCTATTTTTTATCAAAGTAATATAAATACAATGTGATAGGAGTCAGGACAGAAGAAATCCTGCTATCTCACATTGTTATTCAGAGCATCATCATAGCCATTCATACCAGCATGATAATTCTCTTATTCTTTCCTATATGGGGTTTGGAATGTAAAGGATCGATATTTGTCACAATTATATTTCTGTTTTTAAGTGGTTTTACCGGATTGATGTACGGTGAGTACTAAATAAGCGCGCAGCAGCAATTCAGAAACTGCTGAGAATTAAGTTGATTATTTGTGTTAATGCATTTCCAGGTTTTATCGTCTCTATTGGGTGTAAAAATCACACTATGGCGACTTACTGTTCGGCCGGAAGTTTTTTCCCGATAATACTACTCAACGGTGAGTCTCTATTCTTTGTTTCGCAAAAATTACTTTTTACTTCAGTCTAGTGTTGCTAAGTGTTACCGTTATTAAATGGATTATCTCTGAAGTTTAATTCTTTTATCATATAACGATATATTACATTGTTAATAATAATCTTAGAAAATGTTTGTTAAAATTAACATCAATAATATATACATATATACATATATATATATATATATATATATATATAAAATAGTGGAGGATTATTTTACGTTAATCTAATTTTTATTAATATATTAATTTGACAAAATCATAGGAGGCATGTGGCCATTGGAAGGAATGCCAAAAATCCTTCGTTGGTTTAGCTACATAGTGCCAACCACATTGCCCTCCATATCTCTGAGAGGACTCATCTATAAAGGTTCTTCCATAACTGATTCGGAAGTTTACTTTGGTTTGTTAATAAGTTTAGGATGGATATTGTTGTTCTTCATTATAACCATACTTGGTGTAAGATCGAAATCCTCGTGATATTATTTAAAAGCGTAGAAGAAACTTTTGATACGCTACAGAAACAATCTCGCATAATCTACAGAATTCAATTAGATAAATATGCAGAGTGTCTCTCCAAAACACTGATTTATTATGTTATACAAAAAAAATATATATATGATTATTTTATTTATTTAAATGGCTGTGGGAAATTAATTGCAGTAAGGGGATAAATTTTATAATAATAATTTTTATTTATTTAATTAATCGTAAATGTAAATTATTATTTCATTATTTTATTATTTTATTTTAAATTAATAATTATCTTTTATTTTATTATACAGTAAAAGAATAATATAAAACTATTTAATAATAGCAATATTAAATGTTTTCGAAGAATAACAATAAGTAATATAGACAAAAAATATAACAATAAGAATATTATCTAATAATTCAAATAAAAATTATTATATTTAAATCACTATATGCAGACGTAGTTATATTTAATTTCTTTTTTAAAAACTTAAATTATTTTTTATATTTTTGTAAGTAACAATTTAATGTTTTATTTTTATGAGATCAAACAATAAAATAACTATTATCTATCTTCAAAAATAAAATATAGACTGTATAAGTATACAACTTTTATATAAAACTTTCAAATAAAAACGAGATATTTTTAAACAACCACCTTACTTTGTGACTTGACTTGAAGTAGAGGTTGAGCTTGAATTAAAATAATAAGAAGTTGGGGAAGTTGTTGAGGAAGTTGTTGGGGGAGTTGTTGGAAAAGTTGTTGGGAAAGTTGTTGAGGAAGTTGTTGATATGAGTGAAGGAAATGAAAAAGGTCTTGTAATTATTTTTTGCCATCGTATTTTTAATTAATATGTCCATTTTTCTATTAAAAAATAATTAATAAAATGTATCCTATTATTTTTTATGATCGGAATTATAAATTTTCATTTAAAATTCAGTTCGAGAATGGAGTGACGACTCCGGCAATTTTGACATTTCAATTTTTGCACCTTTGTCGTTTTGACTCTATACCAGTTGAAGCCCGTACGCATAGAGTGTCGGACGAGATCATCTTACTAGCGGCTTCAAGCAAGCTCACGAAGACAGCCAAGAAATGGTACGACAATCAGTCAGGACCGGTGTTGAATTCATGGCCAAATCTCCGGGCGAATTTTGCTCGTTGTGCCACGATTGTTGGCCACAAAAGTACGGATTTGTAGTGATAGACAAGGACAGCGCGCTTTTAAACGGCCGATACAGAAAAGGATTTAACGTGTTTGCGATACCGCAAAAGCGATCAGTCTTTGCCGATACCTCGTCGGAGATGAAACGTTAGCGTTATAGAAATCGACACTCTGCTTTTTTCAAACCCTGGCGTGAAATTGGCCACTCTCACCTCTCTCTAGGCATAGAAGTTGAACTTTCCGTAAAGGTATTGTGAAAAATATCGTGTGCACTTCGGGTCGAAAGCTTTTTCAGATTCGTGTGATTGGCCTTCGGCTCGGGCGGAAAACTTCACACTCGTCTGAAAAACGCTACTTTCGCCCCTTGGTGCA
The DNA here is from genome assembly GCF_003070985.1 of Temnothorax curvispinosus. Lineage (NCBI taxonomy): Eukaryota > Metazoa > Arthropoda > Insecta > Hymenoptera > Formicidae > Temnothorax > Temnothorax curvispinosus. The sequence continues at coordinate 24,951 of NW_020221837.1, forward strand.
CAATATACTATTACTGTCAGAAAAGAGCTTTTATACATCAAAAATATTTTATTAAACGTTTTTAATATTTACCACGATCTTCATTTATTTTATAAGTCAGTATAATAAAATTTATTATTAATTACAATATCAATGCAATTAATACAACATTTTCAATATTTACGTTATATTCACTTCTTTATATTAACATTATATATACAGCACGCAAAGCCTATTAATAATTTTTAATACGACTTACGCTTGTTTACTCTTGCGTAAATTAGATGCAGTGTACATATAATTATAATAAAAATTAATTAATAGTTTTATTACAAAAAATATACTTAACAATATTATAAAGAAACTAAGAAACAAAAGTGCGTAGACATCAATCAGATTTTGTTCCACCCAGCTCTGAGATCTCAGCGGTGTTACTAAAGTTCCATTTGGATGGCGGACGGTGTATTCAACACTCCAAACAGCTAAATCTAATGGCGGTATTGGCCGATCCCGGAATTCGCTAGATAATTGTTTCATGTTTCTCGTATAACTGTACAAGAAGTTTTACTATTAATAATGAAATAAATAATTACATTTTAACAAACGCATCTTAATTAAAGGAAAAGCCAAATATACGACAAAACACATAAACAGGAAAACCAAATTTCATGATCTATAATTTTATAAACAATTGCTTTTGTAAGAATTTGTAAATCGATTATACTATATTAAATATTAGAGTTTTGTAATTATCTGAAATGTAGCTATATTGTTAATATTTACTGCTTAAATAATAATTATTAAAACATGATCAAAATATGATACCTTTCATTATAAAGTACTTCTTCAACTGCGTGTAATATGGACTGCGTGGACAAAGTTTTAATGTCCAAGTATATGCCAACGCCTTTAGCTACTAATATTCTTGTGTTGGATTTTTGATCTCCAAAGAAAGGCATTACGATCATTGGTATGCCTTTCCAAATAGCTTCCTGCGCACTCAGAAGACCACCATGTGTCCAGATTGCTCTTACATTTTTATGAGCTAAACATAAAAGTATATTATAATAAATATTTATACTCTCAACTATGGAAATCTCACATTAATACAAACATTTTATTAGCTGTATATGTCCCGATTAAACTAATGTAATAAACTTTTAAAAACAATTTTGTTGCTTATACATTATTTTTAAACAAAAAACGAGATGTTCTTATTGTAATAAAAATTAATATTTTATTATAAATAAATTATAATATACATATAACTGTAATAACTAAAAACTGAAATTGTCTTATAATAAGTGCAAAAAAGGGTAATTATGCAGTTTAGGGGAAGCACCTCCGATGACCTTGACCTTGACATATGTTGTCAAGGTCACCCTCCTGAGTGACCTTCAGAAGGTTTTAACCGTCGCTCGTTTTTTATTAAAAAGTTATAAACAAAAAAGTTTCGAAAATATAGCAGTTATTTTAAGTACTGAGAGGCATAAACGACTAATATTACGTTTTTCTTTAAAGCAGAGAATACTTTATTTCGCGAGAAAGTCGCTGCTTTACCAAAACACAACATTTAAAGCAGTAAATTGTTGATAAATTGAAGTCTTTTTGTTAAAGCAGAGAATACTTTATTTTGCGAAAAAGTCGCTGTTTTACCAAAACACAACATTTAAAGCAGTAAATTGTTGATAAATTGAAGTCTTTTTGTTAAAGCAGAGAATACTTTATTTTGCGAAAAAGTCGCTGCTTTACCAAAACACAACATTTAAAGCAGTAAATTGTTGATCACTAACCTACATAGGCATTTAAGTGTTTAAAGCGCGTCAACTAACCTATATATGCACCTATATATGCTATATTTTCCAAACTTTTTTTGTTAATAACTTTTTAACGAATAGCGAGCGACGGCTAAAACCTTCTGAAGGTCACTCGGGGTCATGACCTTGACAACATATATCAAGGTCATTGAAATCGGTGAGGTCGCCAAACTTTTTTTTGTTAATAACTTTTTAATAAAATACGAGCGACGGCTAAAACCTTCTGAAGGTCACTCAGGAAAGTGACCTTGACAACATATGTCAAGGTCAAGGTCATCGGAGGTGCTTCCCCTAAACTGCATAATTACCCAAAAAAGTTATAAAATATAAACTACATAACTATATAAACTTAATACAACAAAAATTGATTTTCTTATACTATAGTTATTTCTAAAATGTATACTCCGTTCAACGCGAGATTGAGAGTAGGTCGGACGAAAACTCGTCCGTCTGCTCGCGCAGGTCTCCGCTCACAGAACATCTATTTACATATTTATACGGTACGCCACGCTCTAGAAGACTTTATCCTCAATTTCTCGTTGGACATTGGAGTATGTACTGTAATTAATCAATAACTAATCTATCCACAAAATATTTATACATATACCTATGCGATGTTTTCGTGTATGTCTGATATTTTATTAAAACACTAGTTATTAAAGTAACAATTTGAACCGGTATTTGAACCGGTAACGTAAAAGTAAGTAATTCTCATAATCATAAATCTTATTTTTCCCAAAGCAGTTTTTAGAAGAATGGTATATCAATGCAATAGGTATACCTATTGCATTAATATCGGTAAAAGTTCCGTATGCGACCTCCTCCAATTATAATCTACTTTTGCAGGCACGTAAGTACGTACTAAAAGAAGTCGAAAGCCTCTGTGCCAACTTGCGGAAATAACTATTTTGTTAAATATTCAAATTTTTATTATTTTGCTAGATTTTGGATTTTTGACTGCATGTGTACAATATTGACCCTCTTTTTGCATGAAAAATTGAAAGCCCATGTAAAATTACACAATAAAAGACCTTGCTTTGCCCTGTAAGGAAGCGAGGTCCACTCCCTAATTGTTGTGTTTAGAAAAGTACAATGCTATTTAAAAACTATCCACGCAAAGCAAAATCCACCCTACTTCACTCCACCCCACTTCTGCTACAATTTGCACTGGGGCTTTCAACTTCTTTTAGTATGTACTACGTGTCTGCAAAAGTAGATTCAAATCGGAGGGGGTTGCATACGGGACTCTAGCCGAAACTTGTTTAAAAGAATTGTTTACATTAATAAACGAATATACGAAAAGCAACAGCTAATTAAACAAATGTTATGTAGAAATATGTGTCTCATGTTTCTCGTGCATTTATAGAAACTGGGAAACGTACATAAAACTTCGCTTTGAGGCATCCATTTCATAACCATTATATTTTCCGATATCTCAAATGGCACTTCAATATCTAACTTCCACAGCACTCGCTGCTTCAGTTTCGACAGAGCCAGTATAACAGTTTTAACCGTGTCTAAATTGAAATGTTTCCATTTTACATTCGTTCCTAATGATATTACGATAGCTCCATCCTTTGCTCCGTCAAGAAATATGCGTACATCCTGCAAAATAATGGTGAACTAAATATTTCGATAATATACAAAGATATGAATCTTAATGACGAAATATAATCGTAAGTAACTGATACATTTTAACGGATTATATCTAAGCAGAATTATATTATCAAGCTTGTTTAAATAAGATTTATGCGGCATTCTTTTAGAAGTTGTTGTTATAAAAAGAATATTATTATAAAAAATATTTCTATTACGTTTCTAAATTTAAAAATATTCCGTGAAATATTTATCTTTTGCTTACAATTTATTGATTATTATATAAATTAATTAATAATTAATAATAGAAATTATCTTACAAAATGGGATTGAAATTTATTCATTTATTTATAGATATTAAAAATATAGCATATATGTGTTTTTTACATAGGTTTTAATTTCTACACAGCACACATGCATGTCTAAAAAACATCTTTACAACGTCTTATATACGTACATAACCAACCCAAACAGCATACATGCTGGGTTAGTTATATGTATATGTATATGTAGATTATATTACATAAGAAATAAACGCTTGCAAAAACTGTTATAAATTTGAGTAAATGTCTATAAAAGGTCAAATTTCATCGATTTTATCACCACTTTAACATGTTGTAGAAGAGGTCTTTCTGAGTAATTCTATGCAAGAAAAAAGTAGGAGACGGCATTGGTTTAGAAGAAATAGTATTAAAGTTTCTCAATTTTAAAACTTTTTTTTTTAGATATTATAAAGTACATTAGTTCTAAGAGAAGTAATTTGTCGTATGTGTTTATAGACACATAAATTATTGATATGTGTGTATAGACAGTACACATATAGGCGGAGACTCTAAATTTTTGGGAGTAAAATTTTCACTCTAAACATGGAGTTACTGACCAGTTCAGTCAAAAAAAATTTACTCTATTGGAGCGAATATTCACTCTAAGGTAAAAAGAGTTGAGTTTCACTCTAATTTTTAAAGTGAAGTCGTTAGAGTGAAGTTGTCACTCCAAATTTCACTCCAACTTGAAGTGAAATCGCCTTCCCGCTTTCCACTTCGAGTGAAGTCATCACTCCAAACTTCACTCCAACTTGAAGTGAAATCGCCTTTCCGCTTCCCGCTTCCCGCGTGTTCAATTGTTCCCGTGTAGAAATTTTTTAGGGATGGCTTTACATAACATAAGGCCCCGATTATTTACGAATATATTTACGAACACAAAATTTCATAATAATCCGGCACTGGTTTCTGACATTCACCCGACATTAAGAAATATTATATCATATATCCAATTCAAAATTGTATTACTCTTTTTAAACTGAATTTGTTTCTTAAGATGATTTTTGAAAAATTATATATTTGCGCTGGTTGTGATATATGTAGACTACATATAACGCTTACATCAAATTAAGAAGTAGTCTACCACGTAAGGCAGTTGGCTCACGATGCAGAGGTCCCGAGTTTGAATCCCACTAAGGTAAGTGTGTTTTTCAAATACGAGAAAATATTTATAATCATAGACTGCGTCTTAAGAAACAAATTTAGTTAAAAAATAGTAATAAAATTTCGAAATAAATAATTTTTTTTATGTTAGGTGAATAATTATTCAGTGAAACATGTCACTTTTTCCAGAGTTGAACAATCACTCCAAGTAAAAAGTGAATAAGCACTCTTTCGCAAAGTGAAAATTTGCTCTATTTAGACTGGCAGTATTTTCATTATTCGTAAGAGTGGAATCTCACTCTTTTGGAGTGAGATTCCACTCCAAGAAAGAGAGGAGATTACCGCAGGCAAGGGTGAGTGGGGAATGGGGATGAACCTGGGTTCGCGTGAAAAGTTAAAAACCCGAACCTTAATAGACATTGTTTCGCCCTGTAAGCAGAGATATAGGATAGAGTAGATTGAAGCGAGGTTCATCCCCCCTCCCCGCCTTGCTTATAAAGCAAAACAAGGTCTATCATTGTACGGTTCGGGTTTTCAACTTTCTACGCGAACCGAGATCCACCCCCACCTATTCTTGTTTGCGGGAGAGGAGCGGTAGTTTCTCTACATGTGTACTGTAGCCGCCTACATGTGTACTGTATATATACACACATATCAATAAATTACTTCCCTTAACACTGAAAAATAATATTTTGTTATTGTTATTTTGTTATTGTTATATTTTGTAATTTTATTTTGTTATTATTCTAAAGTGTTCTTCAAACTATTCAACTTCTGTTTAAAATTTTTTTCTATCTTTTATCTATTTTATCTTCTTTTATCTTTCGGAGATATTCGGCTCAAAAGAAAAAAGCCAATTGTTTTCAAAATAGAGTTTCACACCCCTAAATATGCGTATAAACACGTATAAATAATTACTTTTTATTTTTGTATAGAAATAACATATTAAAAGCTCATCAAAATCGGAGTCGGACACTTCCATATTTTTCCTTGTGAGATATTTTAAATTTTGTCATGACATTTTTAATGTACTAGACATCGCTACGCACGCGCTACTTAGTTTTAATATTATACTGTTGCTATTATACTATTAACCCTTTAATACACACAACTGTCAAAATATACGATGACAGCCGCTCACGAACCCACACAGAACATAATATTTAATAGATATCCAATGGATATCTACATATCACAATGGATATCTACATATAACGTCCATATCAATTATGGATATTTAAAAGATATCTAATAAATGTAAAAATACCCATATCTCTCAAATAACCAGCAGGAATATCCATTAGATATCCATGTGTTATTCACATATCCATGTCCACAAAATATCTATCAAAGATATCTCTTAGATATCCACGTGTTATCCACATATCCATGTCTACTAAGTATCTACCACACGTCTACCACTGTCTCGAGGGGGTCTAAGGTCGCCCCAGTTGCGAGTTGGTCTAAATATGCGCGAAGGACCAGAGGAGGTGTATGTCGTCTCCTCGACGCAAAATTAAAGCGAAATAAACGAAAGCGAATTTGTTAAGCGACTCACCTTTCGGTCGGCCGTCGTCACGTGGAGGGATTCGTCCGTCCTTAGGCAGGCACATGCAGCAAGCGGGCCAAACAGCACAGGCAAAGCAAGCAGGCAGGCAGAAGCGAGCAGAACAAGCAGGCAACAAAGCAGGCGAGATCGCACTCTCGGATTCAGCCTTCCGTAGGTTCAAGCGTGCATGAGGGAGTGTGCACCCTGAGACCGTTTAGCGATGAGTGAGCTCGCGGTCCTATAATGTGCCGCGAGCGAGCAGTTTGTCCCTTTTGGCGGGTGCCCTCGTAGGGTGTGCGAGGGCAGCACCGATTGGTGAGTCGCGGAAATATCGATATCGATCCGATCCGAGCAATCTGCCGACGTTTTGCGCAAGTCACCAAAATATGGTAGTGTATACCGATAATCTAATACTAATACTACTACTAATACAGACGAACTATTTACAAAGGCGAGCGCCAAACAATCACAGATATTTAAGACCACGCGGAAGAGTCGTCCCTGACTCATGTTAGAGTCATAGTATAAGATCATAGTAGGTTTGCGGCGATGTCCGACAAAGAGTTCGCGAGTTGTGAAAAATATAAATAAAACTTTCGCGCATCATTTACCGCGCTTGGTTCTTAGTTTAGCCCGTTTTCTATATTTGCGGATTTCCATTGGAGCCTATACTTCGAATTTAAATCACGCTGGCTGAAAGTACGCGTAATATTACAACTAATAATAGGTTATTGCGATAAATATTACCACATGCCTCAATGGTCGAATTGGTACGAACCTTTATAGAATGAAGGAAGTTCAAACCCTGGCTGAGGTAATATTTTTGCAATGATTTCTTTATAGTTATTTAGATGCATATAGCATCAAAAATTAAATCGAATCGATTTAATTAGATGAAGGGGGGATTTTACTACTCCAACCGGAGCTGTGTTTCAAGTCTGACAAATATAGTCGGCGCGCAGTCAAAGGTTGGACAATATGTAAAATAAAAATATAAATAAAACTTTCGCGCATCATTTACCGTGCTTGGTTCTTAGTTAGCCCGTTTTCTATATTCGTGCGGACAATAATAAACTTCAATATGCGAATATCGACTTTACATGCCTTTTTTTAAGTGGAAAATGCGAAATATCTTGTAAAGTACCATTTTTCGATAACTTATAGAATAATGAAAGAATTCGATTGTTGTAAAAAATTAAAAATAATTATTTTAAAAAATTGATTGCATTTTGTAGACGCCTTCAATTTTGCAGAATTGCATAATTTAAAATTAATAACATTATTCGATTCTTTTTATTATTCTACATATAAAAGTATTAAGGTAAAGTCATTGAAAAGTGAATACTTTACGAGATATTTCATATTTTATATTAAAAATGTCATGTCAAAATTTAAAATGTCTCAGGAAATTCTTAACGAAAGAAAGTTTTATTATTATAGTGTTTTGAAAACGTCTGACATGAAAAATAAGAGGTTTTATTTAAAAAATTTGAGGTGATCTTATTCTAACTTAACTTGACCTTGAAAAGGTCACTCAAGTCGATATTTTCATCATGTGGCCCCCTCAAAACCATGCAACTTTTGTCTATGACGAGTTACAGAAGAGATATTAAAATGCATTACTTAAATAAGACCCCTTGCATAATACAAAATGCATAATATAAAATATATAACGCGAACCAGGGTTCGTATAATTTCTCTTACCTCAGAATACATCACGATTACCTCGCCGGCAATTGGTTGCACGGCCTGAGCATTCAATCCTGCAATCTCTAGGGTATTCGGTGGCAGTGGTATCGCAGATTCGAGCGCAGAATGACTATTAATTAGTACAATATTTATACTTTCTCTTTCTATTTTATGTAATGGTCTAATTGCATGGCCTACATATTCCTCAGTAAGTCGTTGAATAATAGGAAAAAAATAGTAATGTCGTATGAGATCATCCACAATGTAATATAAAGTATTCCACGTTCTCAGCCACAAACCTTCAGGTTTTGCAATGGCTGCATGTGTGTAAGATCGAACAGTGGGATAACTTGGTCCACCAATATAATCCTTGAGATAAGGTATAGCACCAAAAGGAACATAGCCTACTATGGGTGGCTTACCTTTAGCAATCTGAAAGAACGATACTACGGACAATGGAAAAAGCTATAACTAAATAGATATTTTTTTGTAATAAAAAAAATAAAATAAATTAAATACTATTTTGCAGAAAAGTTCGTCACTTTTATTAGCAGATAATGCAAAAATAATAATGCAGTTGAAGTTTGAGCAGATCTTAAAGCAAAAATTAAAATTTTCCCTAATAAAGAAATTATAAAAAAATAGATTTATGTATAAAACAATAAAATTATAACAAAAAAGTGGAAAAACTACTGTCTAGGGGACCCACCTCCAATGACCTTCACTTTGACAGACATATAGTGTTAATATAAGGTCACCCTCCTAAAAAATCTTCAAAAGATTTTAGCCGTTCATTGTTTATTATAAAGTTATTAAAAACATAAGTTTAATAAATAGAACGTACTTTTCCGACACCGTGTTTCGGTACATTTAAGGAGTCAGCATAATATGGTAGGAGAACCCGGAACATAATAGGAACGCTAATGTTTGGACAATTGTAAAACATATTAAATATAAATAAATTAATAAACTTGGTCTTACATCAAAATAATTTTTGAAATATCTATAGATATATATAAAATTATGGCACTCCCCGGGAAATTCTACCCCTGTTTCATATATAGATTTTTTGAAATTCGGTCAATTATTTCCCGAAAAATTGGAAAAATTTCGGATACCGGTTCCCAAAAAGATTGGTAATGAAAAACTATACACTCTATAACACTCCCCGGAAAATTCTACCCCTATTTTATATACTTTTGATAAAAATTCGGTCGAATAGTTTAAGAGTGTATAAAGAACATACATACATACAGACATTCTATTTGATATATTTTTGCTTAAATTAAATAAAATTATTATTAAAATTTTTAAATTATATAAATTAGAATTTATTAATCATGTTAAAATTATATACAATGTTTTTTTAATTATAAATTTGCGTTTAGAAAATCTAAATTGATTAAACTGATATATTTAATTTGGAAAATACATTATATGTTTAATAAAATTTACGCTATAAGTAAGATGTTTTTTTAGCTTGACAATAAAAATATCTTTAAAAATTATAAGATGTTTTTGTAATGATTGGCGTGCTTGACAAAATTAAAATTGAGAGAGAGAGAGAGAGAGAGAGAGAGAGAGAGAGAGAGAGAGAGAGAATATAATTACTAATAAATTAATCAATTATATTATTTAGGATATGGTGCCGTATAACGGATTACATCATTACATCTCACACGCGACTGATCAAACTTCACGAACCGGAAGATTTTGCTTCTCTGCTCTGAATGAGATACGTCAAAGTTTTTGTCGCTCATTTTGCACATCTGCAGATACCATGCCGTATCTCATAAATCTCTTGTGTGCTGCAAAATGTCCGGAATTATATTTACCGCATCATACTACAACAACACCGATGTCAACTTCAGTCACTATGCCAACTGCAGTCAACATGTCAACTAAACCAGCTAGTTCACTATAAAAAAACACAAGTTTTAATGCAAAAGAATAGTATATAGTTTGGCACAAATTGCGGAAACAATCGTTAGAATTTTTTTACATATACTAGTATAGGCTCAAATACTACGCATAAATATATGAAGCAGTCCAGGCCTCGACTGTTAACAAACTATTATTTTTTCTAATGGCGTTTTTACTGGTGTTGGTAGTGGACCTTAAAAATTATTTTTATACATGTACATTTTTGCACAAAGCACAAGAACAATTATTAAGAATATTTCTTACATATACAAGTACGCTCGAATACTTCGGATTAAACAAGGCACTTCCGGGGCCTAACTGTTAACAAACTATTTTTTTTTCTATTGTAATGGATTTTAACGATTGTCCTCACACTTGTATATTTTGGCACAAAATGCAAATCACCATTTTCGTGAAAAATTTATCCTACGACCTCTTTTATTGCTCTTCATAGAGGAAGCATTGTTTTCATAAAAAATTTTTTTTAGTTGCCGCTGCCAATGTGTTCAAAATGTTCTAAAACGTCGAAAAATTGCAATTTTAAAAAATGTCCGTATGCGCGCGTGTGTGTGTGTGTGTGTGTGTGTGTGTGTGTGTGTGTGTGTGCGTGTGCCAAATTTACCGAAATTTCTATAACTCAAAAACTGATTAACCAAATCTTAAAGAATTGTATATGAAATAGGGATAGAAAAAACTGAAGAATATAATAGAATTAAAAAAATTGCCAATATTATAAAGTTTTAACCCTTAAAGACTATACCTCAAATCTCAACTGCTTGAGACTTAAAACTTTTTAAAAATTGATATTTTTGGACAATTTAGTATTAATTAGTATTAATTCGTGACTTTTCTATTTCTGCTATATTCTTCAATCTTTTCTCCTTTATTTCATATATATAATTCTTTAAAATTTAGTTGATTAGATTCAACTTTATATTATGTATGTAGGGATTCTCAGAAATTTCAAACGTCTGTAACTCAAGAACTGATTAATAAAATTTTAAAAAATTATATATATAAAATAGGGGTAGAAAAGACTGAAGAATATAATAAAATTAGAAAAAATTGGCAATATAATTAAAAAGTGTGCAAATGTGAAATTTGCACATTTTGCTTCCTATGTACGGATTCCTCGAAAGAGTGATGGCAAAGAGTGATGGCAAAAAGACCTGTTTTTTCGCCCATTTTTTGGACTTCAAATTTCAAACTTTTTTTATGCCAAATAGTACTATATGATGAGACATTAATCCCAGAGAAATTTTAAGATGAGCATAGGCACGGTTCCGGAGATATGAAGAAACGAAAGTGATGGTTTTACCATAATCCATGAAAGTACACGAAACTCTTCAAGTATCTATACCAAGGAATAAAATATATATAACAAAGTAAAACATATCGTTTCTTATGGATTTTTTTACACCAGATTCAAATATGACCCTAGTTTTCGTCTAGCATGAAAATTCCCTGAGATAGATGGAGTTGAAGTGAAACTTGACACCGCCTCTCACGGATCGGGTTGCTTTTTTACTGTGAGTTTCCTTGCCTCTCACATATTGGGGTGTTTTTTTAATGTGAGTCCCCTTGCTTCTCACAGATTGGGGTGCTTTTTTAATGTGAGTCCCCTTGCCTCTCACAGATTGGAGTGGCGACAGAAAATACCCTCAATAATACGTGAACTTCAGCCACGCATTCTTCTTTATGCAGTACACCTTGATACAAGTTTTAGCCGTATGTTTTTTAAGGGGATTTTACCTCAAAAAATCATACCGGAAGTGGCCTTTTTTTTGACACTTCGGTCAAGTTTCAGGGCATATAAAACCCGGCACAGGGTTAACCACTAAAAAAGCTATCGATTCGAATAAAATTCAACCGTATGTTCAACGAGGGAGGGTTTTGTGCAGCCGGCTCTTGGACTATGATTGGAAATCATCACTTTCACTCTCTTGTATCTCCGGAACCGTGCCTATGCTCATCTTAAAATTTTACTGGGATTAATGTTTTATCTAATAGTACTATTTGCCATGAAAAAATGTTTGAAGTTCGAGGTCCAAAAAATGGGCGAAATTTGCCATCACTCTTTATAATTTGCACACTTAAAAACTATGAGGAAGCAATGTGCAAGTTTCTACTTGCCCACTTAAAAGCTATGAGAAAGCAATGTGTAAGTTTCTACTTGCACACTTAAAAACTATGAAGAAGCAATGTGCAAGTTTCTACTGGCACACTTTTTTTATCCTCTTTTATTAATTTTAAATTAACATTTTTATTAGAATTTTATTGTCTTATATATTAATAGATTTCTTTTTATATTTTTTCAAGTTAAAGAAAATTTTTAATTTTTGCTCCTAGAACGCTCCAAACTTCAACTACAAAATATAATATACTTATATATAAAAATAAACTATCGCTTTGTGCAGAGGTATGTAATGATTATTATTTCCGTGTATTGTTTCCTGTTCGTTAAGTTAGTGTTACTGCAATAACAGGGTTCTTAACTATTTATAAAAATGCGCAACAAGAAACTGCCGAGTTTGTAAGAAAGAATCTTCGCGAGCGCAACATTATATTATTAAAATACTACATCCAAAATATGACAACAATTTTCTTGTATCCTTTTAATAATATTTATTATATATGTAAATCTTTTTCGTACTATGTGCTAATGAAAATGATTGATTTTTTCTACAGCATAATGTTTTAGTCATTTCGGCCTGTCTACTCATATAGTTTTAATAACTTCCCAATTATTACCCTATTTATCTGTACAGAGAACGCCACGAAATATTTCACGTATTTTTTCACATTTTCCACATCAGAGATGTTCTGATGAAATCGTATTTCATCATAGTTTTAAACAAATAATAAGAAGCGATTGTGAAGATTACCGCTAATATGAGCAATAACTATAGACACTTTCAATTTGTTTATACGCAAACAAACTTGATTTATAGGGCAACTTTGCTAAGTCGCTTGCAGTTTCAAAATAGCCTAATCAATTAAAATTTATTAAAGTTGATTGCTTTACCTCCCATAGGCCGTAGAAACATTGGGATAAAGTAATGTCCTGCACTATAACGTCAAACTCGACTGTTTTAGTCACTTCCAAAAGATCTCTCGCTGCTTTAGCTTTTATCATTGTGTTACATGCGTGAATACCCCACTGATACATAAAATATGCCCCATAAAATACGCTGTACTTCTCCCATTCAACTGGATCATAATTAAAAGATTCATCATAAGTTTCCATTAGACTATCAAAAACCTGAAAATAATAAGTACCCTTACGCTATACAGGAGAGGACATATGAAAATGTGACAAATTAACATCTCCGAATGCACATTGATCTTACGTAAGATAAAAAACATTTAAGGTATTCCTTTCACGGAGGAGTGTATTTTGTAGGCGCTTAAGCAGGGCCTCAGCAAACTCTTGTATATTGCATTAAACTTATATAAAATCAAGTTATAATTGATTATTATGTTTAATTATAAGAAAGAAGTGAAAATATTACGTGTATTTAGAAATTTTTCATTTTTCGGTAAATTTTACTGTCAGAACAATATAGCAACGCTGCGCTTTTCAGGGCGCCGATTGTAAAATGTGAAGTTGATAACAAAAGTGTCAATGTAAGTGTCAATTTCATTAATCAAAGAATATTGTGACATTTTCTTTTTATCAATGAGAAATTTTATTTATAATAATAATGAGTGATAAGAAACATAAAATGAGGAGTAATGTGGGCAAAAGTAAGGAACAATTTGTGAAAATAAAAGTTGATAATAAACCGTTACGTGATGAACTGAAGTGTGACATGAGCGCACAGCTTGCAGCGTTGCCAAATAATTCCTTGAAAGTCGCCATTAAAAATATTCATCTATAAACCACATTTCAAGTCAACTTTTAACATAAATATTTTGTTTAAACATTCGGTGACTCTGTATTTTTATCGGCACTATCGAAAGTATAGAGTTTAGCGAATATGTAGCGCAGTTAATATTTAATATCTTAAGATATTTGATAAACAAATTGTTACATGTCAATGTGGAAAATAACTTTTTCGATAACGTCACATATAAAATATCGAATTTTCAAAAGTCATAATTCTTCTTTATATGTTCGGTAATGTGGTTTAATTTTTTTCTGGCGTAAAGATATGCATTTTAACTTTCTCGTACCAAAAAATCAGTTAATTCTTAAGACTTTGGTGTCATGAAAGGAATACCTTAAGAAGGTTCGATGGCTTCATCGGATCGAGTAGTGGGACGCGGGGGTTCTGGAAACAGCGCACTAGCGTTTGAAGTAGTGGGAATGAAGGAGATTGCTCTGATTGGTTGCCGCGTGTATAATGCGTGCTGCTGTTTACGTCGTTCACGACCGTGGCAGTCTAGCAGACAAAAAATCAAGCAATTTATGCTTTAATAATTAATTTTTTTTACGAAATGTGCGGTAACCTTCCCCTTTCTTTCGCTCATTTATTTGTAAATTATTAAGTTACAGCTGCATATTTTTTTTCTTATTATTTGCATTTTTTCTTGCACTTATTTTATTCTGAAGGTATATGCAATATGTCATTTCCCATAAAAACCTATGTTAAAAATGCAGCCAGTTTCATGAAATTTTAATATGTTGTTCTGGAATGCAAAATAGAATTATGTGAATTTTTGGGGAATTTTTCACCGTCCCGTTTTGAAAAAAATCTAATCCAAAAATTGTATTTTTTAAATTTTTGGAGTAGATTTTTTTCAAAACGGGACGGTGAAAAATTCCTAATAAATTTACATAATTCTATTTTGCATTCCAGAACATATTAAAATTTCATGAAACTCTCTGCATTTTGTTGTAGCCATCGAACCTCCTTAAAATAGAAAAGTTATATTTTTTTCTCATTTGTTTTATAATTTGCAAATAATCGATTTATATCTCTCAGAATGTCTTCGAGTCTCCTATAATATCTACTTACAGCGTATGTTAAATTCTGCGCGAGTTTACCCTTGACTTTAGTCTCTAATATGCTGACTGCGTGTACATGATGACCTTTGCGAAGTAATCCTTTAACCAAATGCTCCGTCCAGACGTGGTGGCTAGGCGACGGAACAGTCTCTACCACTAAAATCGACAATGGTTTCGACGCTATCACGATATCACCCATTAAAATACAACAAATCAGTAGGAAAATGACGCGACTCAACATTGTTGCGCAAAACTTCTCGCGTGGTCTCTCAATCAGATCCTGAGACCGAATGTATCTGCATGCCTAGTGTAGCATTCCCCCTCTCTTCATTTCGAGATAATAGCGTTATCATAATATTACTTTATGTAACTTTAGACTGGTAATATTGAGATTTTCTCAACAACTTAGCTGTACCGTCACAAAAATAAGAGGAAAAAAGATGCATAAATAAGTAATTAATAACATGTACCTGTATATATATATATATATATATATATATATATATGTATAGATATTGTAGATAGTACGCAGTATCTATTCACTTCCTACTACTATTATTGTTGAAACTGAATGACGACATTCGCATGCAGAATAATCATTCAATCAGTTGGTTACGTAAATACGTGATTGATCATTACGTAATACAGTATGGTAATTATTAATAGACATCGATAAAAACTATATTAGAAATGTACACAAACCAACAAAAGAGAGTAAATTACATGTAATTATATTTATAGAAATTTTAATTATTTACCGCGATATCAAATACAAAATCTTTATGTTGCTGCAGATATATTACTGCATATGCACTATACGGAAAGAATTTTTTGTTATATTTTACAATTAAATTCACTACAAATGTGAGGCAACTTGGCAATCAATCAAATATTATCGGTAACAATAGAAATTTTTGAAATATACAAAAGACATTTTACAAATAACGTGATAAAAATTATCAAACAGATTGGTAATTTTTGAAAAATTATTGAAATTTTATTATATATTTTAGTAAAATTAATCAAACATATTTTATATTTTATTGTAATAAATATTAATATATTTTAGTATAATATATATTAATCAGAATAGTTCGCATAAAATTCTTCGCATAAAATACATGTTGTCCACGACTACCATGATTTTCAGGTACAGAGATACGGTAGTTGTAATACGATAATTAAAACGTCCAAGCATATAAAAGTATAAATAATTTGTCAAAAATTTTATTTATTCTTTTTTGAAATTATTGCAACTGTAACTAAATATATATAATAATATTTATTCAACACACGATATTATTAATAGTTTCAAATAAGCATAAATAGATATAATTATGCGAAAATGGTAAAATACAATTTTTTATTATTTACATTCCAACCTGTTTGACATTACATATAACTATACGTTAAACTGCTGTCTAACATTACATAAGCTTCAATACATCCATGCTGACAATTGAGTCATATATTCTTCGAAGTACGAGTCAGCTTCTATTATTGTATACTTACGATCACTAGCGGATCCTGACGCCGATATGGGGGAGGGGGTTCGGCAAAATTATTTGGTTTAATATTTTTCTTAGTATTACGCTCAGCTTTTACTCCAGGATCAACGACGAGGACGTGGTAACACTACTAATCCCAATTTACTTTTTATAATTTTTTTTTGTTTATTTATTTATTTTACATATTACACTTTTTTATATATTTTTTAACTTTTTATTTTTTTTACATTAATTTTCTTTACTTTAAAAATTTTTTTCTTTATTACTTAAATGATTACCCTCAAGTTGGTTTTAGCACTTTTATCTAAAACATCTCCAATAAAGACGGCGTTAAATCCGTATAAAGATTCATGAGCGCCAATTCATTTAAACGGTTCTCCGAAGTTGTGCATCGCAAATAGATTTGCAAACGTCGTAATATTGAAAAAGATCTCTTATTTTCGCAAATCGACACGAGTAAAGTAGCGAAAATACGTAAAATAGTGAAAATATTTTCGCAAATAACTGGATTATAGTTATTTAAGGCATCCTCTACATTTCTTAATGGGCGTTTTAACATTTCCACTCTTTATTGCCAGATCTCATTCACCAATCGTTCTATGTTGCGTTTCAAATAAGCTTTATATGTTTTATGCATATTTTCCAAAAGATGCAAATTATGCAAATTCCCACACAGCAAAATATATCTGAGATATAGCCAGATATCTTTATGCCTACAATTTTAAGTCAAATCTGAGATATCTTATTATCAGATATTTACAGAATATCTACAGGACATCATTACTCGATATCACATTATGGCTGCGGTTCACTTGACGCTACAAATGCTTCGAAGCATTCTTCTTCTCTTTTCTTTCAATGAAGAAAGAAGGAGAAGAAGAACGCTCCAAAGAATTTGTAGCGTCAAGTGGACCGCAGCCTATATCTTTGAAAAAGACATCTCTGTAATATTTGCATTCAAATATATGGCCGATTCATAGTTAGCTTCCACACAGTAAAATATATTTCCAAGATATCTAGAAGATGTCTGAATGACGGAATATCTGATTGCGCAAGATATCATGAGAATATCTCAGAGACATCTCCAAGATTATAAAAAGCCATGATAATTTCATCTCCAGATATATACTTGATTCTGTTATTGTTACGTCCTGCGAACTCCACGATTTCTCTCTTTCGCGGAAATTCCTATTAAGCGCTTAAGATATTCCTTAAAGTAAGGATAAATAAACTCAGCACGTACGGTTATCGATCGGCGAGTGAGGCTTTGATCTCCTCACATTCCTTTTTTATGATCAAACTACCTATTTGCTTGGGCAACTAAAAACAACCTGCTAGATGACGAATTACTGACAGACGGGGCATGCGTGACCAGATTCTTATCAACCTTGTCGGGCCCCTAACTATAAACCCGGCGACACGACGCGTCAAAGAAGCCTTAATTCCAGACAAGGTCTGATGGGGATCTTTATTGCATCGCGCGACTATGCCAAAATTACTCACGCAATGTTCCGACAAACAGAAACGAGGTCTAAAACGTGCTTTTAAAAATCTTGTAAGGGCACGTGGCGGAGGTTTCTGTTTGCAAAAAGACTGCAATTATGATTAAAAGGGTATGCATCGTCAGGGCAGCAGTGTGGTCTAGTGGTAGAGCGCCAGACTCGTAATCTGAGGAACCAGGTTCGAGTCCACTAGAGCCATGAATCATGGAAAAGTTTTTTCCGAAAAAACCGCGCTCCTCCGTGCAGATGCGGAGAAAACTGGGCTCCGTCTTTCGGAAGAGACGTTAAACCGTTGGTCCAAAGTAGGAAAGTAGGAAACAGTAAGGTATGAATTGGAGGTTAGGGTTGGGTACGTCCCTTCAAAACGCCCTTTAAGGCCCCTTGGGGTATATAAAGTAAAATTTTTTATCCTTTATCCTTTAAGGGTATGCATCGTCTGTCAACATTGAAACAGGGAGATAAATAAGGGACCCTAATAAAAGAGAAATCGGCGATAGTCGAAAACAAATGAGTCACTGGAAGAAGCGATGAGTCGCACCCCCAATAAGACAGTAGGAGGTTAACGAGAAGACTCACCAATGAACAGCCGGAAAAATCGATAACCGTCTCTAGCTTTCTAGGATAGACGAAAAGTTAAGGATCTACCTCTTGGGTGAGAAACATCCCGCCCAATAAGAAATCCTTTAAATCAAAAATTAGAAACATCCCGCCAACCAGAAGTTCTCAAAACGAAAACCAGACACCTCCCACAACAAATTCACCCTTTCCATCTTTGGAACCTTCCTATATAAACCCCGACATTGCGGCACACCCTCTCAAAAGCTTTCGAGTCTCTTCAAGCCTTATGCTTTAGATGCAAGTCTCGTGCTTTAGTCTCGGCATTATAATCGTGATCTCTTCCGTCTTTGAGTCACGATTCCGTACTTAGGTCCTGGTTAATCCTGGTTGATACAGCAGTACTCATCTCTCTTGACTATAGCCAAGAGAGAAACCTGAGAGAGGCCATCCCGGCATTTTTCGTCAATTTTTCTGTGTCGCATTTTCCGACGCGCCGCCTGAGAAAGTGCAACTCAACTACGTCGTTTCGCTCGGTAACCGCACATGGTTTGCGTCCGTGCTAATGGTTCGTGTCCGAACTAGCCAGTTAGAGGGGATATGCTGCGGCCGCGGCGCACAGTGGAGCCGTTTGCGCGAATCGCGGAAAAAATTATGTTACTTGTGAAATATGCAATGAATGATCATAAAACTTTTCAATGTTGACTTATAAAAATTGCAAAAGTGTATACTTATTAAAAATTAATGATAGGAACAAGTATTTGATTGAAATTAAATAAAAATTCAATTTACATTTAATTTACGTATAAGAGCAAAGTAATTCTTGCGTCTCATCGCTTAAGTCTAAATTTTTTTGATGTGGTTTACTTCTTAAACTAGTTATTAACGGATCGGATGACACAAGCATCATATGCATAACATCTTCATTTGTAAACAGACGGCTACATTTTCTACTATGATTAAGTCGATATCGTTTATAGTCCTTATTTCTTGCCTCTTGAGCTTCTTCCGATAATGTCCCAACAGGTAACGCTGCATTTTCCGAGGCATTTTCTATAATTTCCTTACCGTGAAGAAGAATTTTATGAACGGTAATTGGCATAAAGTACCAAGAATATTTTTCAATAAATATTTCCGCTGCCTTGCACGCATAAGAACCGAATTTTTCTGAATTTATTTCTTTACCACAATTAATCGTTTGTAATATTGTGGAAAAACTTCTGATCAATTCCTCGTCAACTCCAGTTATTTCTGCTGTAATTTTTGGATCAGCAAAAAATCGTCGAGAAGTATTTCCGTCATTAGATGATCCGGAACCTTGTTTAACGATGTCTACCCTTAGTCCAAGTTTCCATCTCTATCTATCTATAATCTATCTATCTATCTATCTATAATAAAAAAATCCATGGAGACGCGAGAAGTTGTTGTTTGGAGTCGAATATCTCGCACGTAGTGTTGCCGCTTTTCCGCGTGCGTGATTGGCCGGTCGATGCCGGGTGTGATCGCGGGAGATCGCGGCGAGCTTCGTGCGTGTGTGTCGTGAGTGTCGTGAAATTGTGATGTGACAGTTCGCGTCGTGTCGTTAGGAGGTTAATAATATTATAGAG
>NW_020221837.1:45150-46993 GCF_003070985.1 Temnothorax curvispinosus
GTCCTCATCAGCATTAATAAAGTGCGGTGTTTAGTTTTCGAGAAATAAGGAGGTGTCGCTTTAGAGGACCTATGTCGATATTAGCGACTTACCTCTTTACTTCTAATAAAAATATAAAAAATGTATAGTTGTATATTCGTGAAATAAAATAAATGCGCGCGCGTAGCGCGCGCCTGTGTTGTTCTATTCGTGAAATAAAATAAGAGCGCGCGCGTAGCGCGCGCCTGTGTTGTTCTAGTCTATAATAAAAAAATCCATGTTTACCCGAGAAGTGAGCGTTCCGAGTCGAAATATCTCGCACGTAGTGTTGCCGCTTTTCCGCGTGCGTGATTGGCCGGTCGAAGCCGGGTGTGATCGCGGGAGATCGCGGCGAGCTTCGTACATACGTGTGTGTCGTGAGTGTCGTGAAATCGTGATGTGACAGTTCGCGTCGTGTCGTTAGGAGGTTAATAATAATATTATAGAGAGCGAAGGGTTGATGATGATGATTAACGGCGAACTGGTAAAAGTAGATCAATTTCGGAGAGAAGAAATAATAAATTGCACATGTGGTTTTATGGAAGAGGACGGTTTAATGATCTCTGTCTCTGCTGGCAACATGGACATTGTAATTTTATTGAAAAGGAAAAGGATGTTTCTGAGAAATATACATTTGTTACATATGTCAAAATCCATGTCGACTACGGCCGTCTAAGAAATATTATCACGATAAGGACTGGATCATGGAAGGAAAATTGTCAAGGTAATTTATTTATTAATATATTTACGTTTATATTTAGATTGTGCGTGTGGTTATAATTATTTATATATAGTAATCTGTTTATATGTTATTTATTGATTTTTTAATTTGCAGCTTGTCTAACCAAACTCGAAATCAGTATAAGATAAATCAAAGGATTGCAATGTTGAAGCGTTCTTATGACTTGGTTGCTGCACTTTTACAAATTCAATAACTTCTTCATTGTTTGTGCGTAAAAATCAACGTGGCACATTAAGTTATAAAGTTATATACGTCTGCCTTCTTAGAAAAGTTTTTTTGTCTGCATTATAACGACTAATTATGGAAGAAGACGGTTTAATGATCTCTGTCTCTGCTGGCAACATGGACATTGTAATTTTATTGAAAAGGAAAAGGATGTTTCTGAGAAATATACATTTGTTACATATGTCAAAATCCATATCGACTACGGCCGTCTAAGAAATATTATTACGATCAGGACTGGATTATGGAAAGAAAATTGTCAAGGTAATTTATTTATTAATATATTTACATTTATATTTAGGTTGTGCGTGTGGTTATAATTATTTATATATAGTAATCTGTTTATATGTTATTTATTGATTTTTTAATTTGCAGCTTGTCTAACCTAACTCGAAATCAGTATAAGATAAATCAAAGGATTGCAATGTTGAAGCGTTCTTATGACTTGGTTGCTGCACTTTTACAAATTCAACAACTTCTTCATAGTCTGTGCGTAAAAATCAACGTGGCACATTAAGTTATAAAATTATATACGTTTGCCTTCTTGGAAAAGTTTTTTTGTCTGCATTATAACGACTAATTATGGAAGAGGACGGTTTAATGATCTCTGTCTCTGCTGGCAACATGGACATTGTAATTTTATTGAAAAGGAAAAGGATGTTTCTGAGAAATATACATTTGTTACATATGTCAAAATCCATGTCGACTACGGCCGTCTAAGAAATATTATTACGATCAGGACTGGATTATGGAAGGAAAATTGTCAAGGTAATTTATTTATTAATATATTTACATTTATATTTAGATTGTGCGTGTGGTTATAATTATTTATATATAGTAATCTGTTTATATGTTATTTAT
>NW_020221838.1:0-14157 GCF_003070985.1 Temnothorax curvispinosus
CCAACAAGTCCACCTTCGAACATTCTCAGTATCTACTTGTGCTGTATGGGTTAATACAGCACAAGTAGATACTGAGAATGTTCAAAGGTGGTATATACAGTACCATCACGTTCGTGACTTGTCCGAGTATCCCCATTCTTCCTTTATCATATCGGCTAGTTTCTCGGCAATCATATAAATAGGTACGTTGGTGTGAGCCGATATAATCTCGGGCATGATGGAACCATCTGCTACTCGTAGTCCTTGAATGCCAATCACCTGCGTTTTACATGAATTTGTAAATTATATGTGTAAGTAAATCGATGTTTACGTGTGCGTGAACGTGTGTGCTTACATCACGCAGGAATATTCGTTGTAGATTTGGAAATGAGCACTCTATAGAGTACATCTTTCGCACGAAATAAATACCTTTAATTTAGGATCGACGACAGCGGTCGGGTCGCCTCTCGGTCCCATCTTACAAGTACCAGAATAGTGATAGATGGTAATAGACGCCGTCCTTACCGCGCAATCCCAATAAGCATAAGAATCATACTCGTAGTTTTCGCATCCGGGAAGAGTATCGTTCGACAATCGTGAACCAAACTTCTGCATCTCTTTCGTCCGACCGACGCTTATCGCAGCTTTAATGCCGGCAATCATTGTCTCGACATCTTCCGGATGGTCGAAATAATTCGGCACGATTTCGGGTTTAACGTTAATGTCATTGGCCACTAGTCTTATCCGACCACGACTCTTTGGCTTCAACAGCATCGGTAGTATGCTCCAGCCGTGATTACTGTTGTATTTGTGCCATATCTGACGCATTCGATCATTGAAACCCATTATAGTCGGAAAAATAATATCTCCTTTAAATCCACCACCGATAAATAACAGTTCGATGTCCGGTAAACCGTCACGTCTCTTTGGATGTTTGGTGTCGATAAAAGCGAGGGCTTCGCACGCACCTGGAACCGTGAGTGGTCCCGCGCGCTCTATCAGAAAGTCCTTTATATACGGAGAAGTGGGATTAATAATGTCGAATAGATTCAAAGATATCGGATCGTTCACTGTCCATGTTAATCCGCCAAAAGCTACGTGATCCATTAGATTTTCGCCAACCGGCGAGTCCCGGACGACGTTTATGCCGAGCTCGTTAAGATGCTTGGCCGGTCCGATGCCAGATAGCATCAGTAATTGAGGCGATCCGATGGAGCCCGCACACAAAATCACCTCTTTGTTGGCAAACACGCGGATAAGTCGATCATGTTTGACAAACTCAACGCCGATCGCCCGATTCGCGCGACGATCAATCAGCACTTTTCTCACCGTGCTCTCGCGTGTCACGTGAAGATTTCGGCGATTTTTCGCGGGGTGTAGGTAGGCTCTGTTGCTGCTCATACGGGTGCCATTCATAATCGTGCTCTGTACATACGAGAATCCTATCATATTTCTCCCGTTATAATCCAACAGCGGGTATCCGAGCTCCTTACCAGCTTCTAGGAAGGCCTCTGCCAATTGCGTGTGGAATAACGGATAAGAGATGTGCAACGGTCCTTTGGTTCCATGGTAGATAGCGTCCGACTGCAGCTCTGGGATATCGATTGTCTCCAGTTTTCTAAAGTATTCGAGAACGTTTTCGTAAGCCCAGCCCTCGTTTCCCATCTCAGCCCATCGGTCGTAATCCTCGGCGCCGCCTCTGGTTGCGATCATGTAGTTTAGCACGCTGCTGCCACCCATCACTTTCCCTCTAGGCCAGTTGCACCTGTTGTCGGCCATGCCGAGGCAGTATTTTTTCGACGATTTGGTCCGGTACTTCCAATTGATATCGTTGCTCAGCTGCAACATGTGAACGAGAATTGGGATGTCCATAAGCAAATTCTCGGTAGATCCAGCTTCGATCAGTAACACCTCGACCTGACGAATCTCGCTTAATCTCGCTGCTATCGTGGCGCCGGCCGTCCCGGCGCCAATTACCACGAAATCGTACATGGCTCCGAATTGCGGTACCGTGTCCGGTATCTCTTGGTTCATGTAACGTTGGCCCTGCTGTAGGAAGTTTAGGGCCCCGACACTCAGCCCAAAAATATTCGTCAACGAATATCCGCTCACGTCGTCGCCATAAATACTGCGGTACCGTTTCGGCGTCGGTTGTCCGCCCGACTGTAACGAAACGATTACAGCGACAGCACTGAGAAGGTAAAGGAGTCTCGATACCTTGTCCGGCATATCCAAGTGGCAATTGGCTATTGGCATAAAAAAATAAAAACACTTATTATACTATAAATTGACCCCAAGCTATCGATCAAGCCTACTTAGAACTTGATCCGTTCACTCGTTATCGAGATCTCAACATCTCGAGTACTCGCAACTCGTCGCGCCGCGTAAATGAGTCACGGTCGGTCAAGTGACATGTATTTCAAAAAAAGAGGTGAAATCTTTAAATTGCGCCAATTGCAAAGAAAATATATATATTGCTTTGAAAAATAATTGTTGTGCAATTACTTTTAAAATATAAAATCTAACTGGTACATATCTTTGTGTTCTCATTAAAGGATCTTCCTATTCTAACCCAAGTAATAATTGCTTCTTAATTCTGCTTTTTTACTCCCGTCACATTCTTCCCTAAATTATGTTTATTGTTTTTTTTATTCAATTAAAAAATGTTTGTACTAATGTTTAAATTTTAATGTTTAAATTTTGAAGTCTAGCAGCGCCAAGTTTTTTTTACAAAAAAATTTATTTATTTTATTTTAATTAAATATTTTTATTTTGTGCGTGCTTTGGGAAGATTTAGGATGATGCGAAGAAACTTATTTTGCATAATTTGATGCGTTTAATGTATGATTTGTGCGCTCCTGCCCAGACCGGAGCCGCGTAAAGTAACATTAATCTGGTACAAGTCTTGTATAGTAATAGTTTGTATTTGTAGGTATATGTGTTCTGTTAGTGATCTCTCAGGGCGAAAGGAGATACGAGTTAGTTCTTCAGTAGATAACGCTTGTATTTTTAGTTAGTCTGCTCTCTATGTTAGCATCCCTGCATAAAATGTCGGATTGAAAAGAATTAATTTAAATTCTGCTTTCTGATGCGAAGAAAGGGATTGAAAAGTATTAGTTCGCTGGGTTCGCATAAAACTTTACCGCGCTGAATGTGAGACAGCAGTGGTTGATGCTTCGCATTGAAAAGTATTGGATCGCATTAAATTCACCCAAAAAAAATATTCTGTCATTTATATTCACCCAGCATAAAAAAATTATTTTTTTCAAAATTTTATTACTATTTTATAACTAAATTTGTTTCTTAAGGTATTCCTTTCACGGAGGAGCGTATTTTGTAGGCGCTTAAGCAGGGCCTCAGCAAACTCTTGTATATTGCATTAAACTTATATAAAATTAAGAATTGATTATTATGTTTAATTATAAGAAAAAAGTGAAAATGTTATGTGTATTTAGAAATTTTTCATTTTTCGGTAAATTTTACTGTCAGAACGATATGGCAACGCTGCGCTTTTCAGGGCGCCGATTGTAAAATGTGAAGTTGATAACAAAAGTGTCAATGTAAGTGTCAATTTCATTAATCAAAAAATATTGTGACATTTTTTTTTATCAAAGAGAGATTTTATAATAATAATGAGTGATAAGAAACATAAAGTGAGGAGTAATGTGGGCAAAAATAAGGGACAATTTGTGAAAATAAAAGAGAACCAGCGCAATCAAAATATTATCAATTCTACAAAGAAAAGATTCAATAAGGTAAGGTTACAGAAACGGTAATATTATTAATTAAATAACTGAAAGAACAAGATAATTGGCATTGTAACTGTAATTTATATTTTGGTAAAGGAATCCGATTTTGTCCGATTTTGATATATATTTTTGGATTATTTTTATTTTTTAAAACATAATAAATAGTTGATAAAATAAACCGTACTTAATGAACTGAAGTGTGACATGAGCGCACAGCTTGCAGCGTTGCCAAATCATTCCTTGAAAGTCGCCATTAAAAATATTCATCTATAAACCACATTTCAAGTCAACTTTAAACATAAATATTTTGTTTAAATATTCGGTGACTCTGTATTTTTATCGGCACTATCGAAAGTATAGAGTTTAGCGAATATGTAGCGCAGTTAATATTTAATATCTCAAGATATTTGATAAACAAATTATTACATTGAAATGTGAAAAATAGACTTTTTCGATAACGTCACATATAAAATATCGTATTTTCGAAGTCATAATTCTTCTTTATATGTTCGGTAATGTAGTTTAAATTTTTTCTGGCGTAAAGATATGCATTTTAACTTTCTCGTGCCAAAAAATCAGTTAAGCGGGGAGAACACATTTCTGCATAACGCATAATGCGTAAGTATAAGAAAACTGATTGGTCTATTTTCTTATGCACATGTGTATGGACCAATCAATTTTCTTATGCTTACGCATTATGCGTTATGCAGAAGTGTGTGCTCCCCGCTTTAATTCTTAAGACTTTGGTGTCATGAAAGAAATACTTTAAGATGAAGTCTATGATTATAAATATTTTCTCGTATTTGAAAAAAACACTTACCTTGGTGAGATTCGAACTCGGGACCTCTGGATCGTGAGCCAACTGCCTTACGTGGTATTATAGACTTCTTAATTTGATGTAAGTGTTATATATAGTCTACATATGTCATAAACAGCGCAAATATATAATTTTTCAAAAATTATCTTAAGAAACAAATTTAGTTTAAAAAGAGTAATAAAATTTTGAATTGGATATATGATATAATATTTCTTAATGTAGGGTGAATGTCAGAAACCAGTGCCGGCTTATTATGAAATTTTGTGTTCGTAAATATATTTATGAAAAAAGTATATTTATAAAGTTAAAACAGGGCGGGTTGGCAACGGGATCGACGGACAGATAGAGAGATCGAGAGATTGAGAGATTGAAGGAGGGGGTCGATGGATCGGTAGGTCGTAAGGAGAGTAAAACAGCAGAGGGAAGCAAGCGGAGAACATTGGAAAAATTTGGTTGTGAAAGGGGAGAAAGTTAAGGTGGAAGAGAAAGAGATAGCCCGGGATGGAAGGAAGATGCATAGTGGAGAAGGAGGTGGTGGAGAAGGTAGTGGAGGAGAAAGTGAAGAGGGTGCTAAAGGAGATGGAGGATTTGAAGGAGGAGGTAAAAAGTCTGAAAGGAAGGATAGAAAGAATGGAGCTAGGAGGGGGAAAAGGAAGAGGGAAGAGTGTGAGGAGAGTAAAGGTAAGACGGGGAAGAGGAAATGGTGGATAGGAGAGGAAGAGAGAAGCGAAGAGGAAACGAGGAAGAGGAATGTTATAATAAGGATTGAGAAGAAGAGGTGGGTAGGAGAGGAATCGAGTTTGGAGAAGGTGAGGGAGCTTTTTGAGGAGGGCCTGAGGGTGAAGGCGGAGGTAAGAGAGGTGAGGGTGGTAGGTGCGAGGGGGGATTGGGTAACGTTGTTGGTTAGGCTGGGGAATGAGGAGGAGAAGTTGAGGGTGATAGAGGCAAGAAGGAAAGCGGGAAGTAGGTTAATGGTAAAGATAGACGAGGACAGGTCGGTGGAGGAGAGGATAAGAGAGAGAGAGAAAAAGTGGAGTGGGAAGGGAGAGTAGGAGGGAGAGTGGAAGTGAGCAGGAGGGAGAGGGTGTCGGAGGAGAATAGGAGGGTGAAGATGACGGAGGAGGAGGAAATTTCGAAGGAGATGGAGGACAAGCTCCTCATGGGCCCGGACGACGAGCAACAGACCTATGACTTGAAGTAGACAGGAAGGAAGAACAGAGACAGGATGAGGCGGAAGGAGGCGAACGGGGAGGCGAAAGAAGAGGGAAGGGTTAAGGGAAGGGAAATAGATTATATGTGAGGTCGCATAAGGCCAGGAAAAGAAGGAGGGGGTTTGATACTTTTTGTAAAATTGCTGTGAAAACTGAATGTGTAAGATGGTGTTTGTGAGAGGTTTGGGAACGTTCCTCGTAAAAAAATGCCTTGTAAACCCTACGGGGATACACAATAAACATACATACATACATACATATAAAGTTAAAACATTCTTATCAAATCCTTACAAGGGCCTCATTAGACAAAAGTAAGAAAACCTTTCTTATGGCATCCCTAATAAATAATGGTCGGGACCTTATCCGGGATTGGACGGGACAATGAATACATAGCACGAGCACGAAGCATGCCGATCCAGCCGATCTTGCGTTTCAGCACTGCTGCTACTGCTGCTAGGCGTGTGATGGGGGTAGCGCACACAAGGAAAAAGCCGTGTACGTGTGCGCATGTACAGTGTGCACGGCTCTTTCCTTGTATGCGCTATCCCCACCACGCGGCTGGCTGCGGTGTTGAAACGCAAAATTTTAAGAAATAAGTACGAGCTTACGCATTAAAAATAATTCACTTAGCTTAAAATATTCCTCGCATTCAATTGCAATCGATAACCTTCAAACAAATGCGAATTCTCGCATTAAAAAGGATTCACTTCTTCTGCTAATTGTTTTTGGATTCAGAGGCATACAAGATTTTTACGTTCTATTCCCAGTATCGCACTGAAAAGTATTGACCCGTGATCCAATCCGAAATTGTTGCAAAGCAGAATTCATGACAAAATCTTGTGAATGCGAAACAATATTTTTGAATAAGATGTTTTATGCAGGGTAGTTATGCGACTGCGTCTATATAAGCCTACATTCAAATTACATTCTTTTTACTCCTATTTATTAATTGTCAAAGAAAAGAAATATTTTCGAAGTATTATTGAAGTATGCTGAAGTGATCTGAAGTGTTATTTTATGCAAATATCTTTTTATTTGAAAATGCACACAAGAATTCTTAGCGTGTGCAGATTTCTCGTCTCTGACGTCACGATCTCAATAATGACGGAAAAAGACCAGAGGCCTTATAATCAACGAGAATTTTATTTTTTTTATTTTTGATGTTATGAAACCATGACA
Organism: Temnothorax curvispinosus; assembly: GCF_003070985.1. Lineage (NCBI taxonomy): Eukaryota > Metazoa > Arthropoda > Insecta > Hymenoptera > Formicidae > Temnothorax > Temnothorax curvispinosus. Next base: position 6,936 of record NW_020221838.1, read on the forward strand.
AAAAACTTTTATTTTGACTGTGAAATAATACCATGCAATAATACCGTGCAATAATAAAATGTATAAATACATTTATTTTTGTTCAGGTATTAGATAAGTTCTAAAAGTTATTTTGTGTTATATGTACAATACATTTTAGTACACGTATTTAGTACATTTAATTGTTCTTAAAATCTTCAATAATTACCAAAGATTATTTTGTTTTATGTTTTATGTTTTTTTATCAAATTGTATTAAGCCGAAATGCACCAATGTCGCATAACTTCAGTTCAACTCAATCTTCGTCTCTTTCTAAGAGGAACAGTAAAGGTGGAAGCACATAAAATTGCAGAAGCCATAAGCAGAAGACAGAAGCCATATGCGCATGAGCTATGGTATTTATAAAGCTCTACAGATACCATAGCGCATGCGCATATGGCTTCTGCCTTCTGCTTATAGCTCCTGCAATTTTATGTGCTTCCACCCTTAGTCTAACTGTTTTCCTTAGAAACAGACGAAGAGTGAATTAAGCTAAGGTTAAAGTTATGCGACGTTGGTGCAACCATGCCTTAGTATATTTAATTTTTCTTAAGATTTAGAATTGCTTCGTCTCTGTAAGACATATTTTTATATAATAAAGAAGTCTCACATGTAATTATATTCCTTACATGTTGTCCTCTATTATGCTTATTTAATATTACTCTAATCCACACTTCTAATGTATAACATCAATTAACTTATATAGCAAGGCCTTGTGCCAGACAGAATCGAAAGCTTTTTGTATATCGAGTAACACCATAGCTGAGCTTCGTTTTTTGTTAATCTCCAATGCGAAAAATTCTGTGACTCTAAGTAATTGTTGAATGGTAGAATGGCGTGTTTTAAAGTCAAATTGTTCGTTGATTATGATATTATTCTCTGATAAAAAGGCATCAATCCGCGTGAGTAAGACTCTCTCATAAATTTTACTTAGAGAGCTTAAAAGGCTTATAGGCCTATAATTAGTCGGAGAAGTTTGTGGCTTGTCCGGCTTAGGAAAAGCGAGTATTTTTGCCGTCCAACAGTATTTTTACCGTTCCAACACGAAGGAAAATAATATAATAAAAGAGTTTAAGATAATGTAATAGATCTGAATTACGATTTTATATGATGATTTTTTGAGCATAGCAGTGGTGACCTTATCAGAACCGGGGGCTTTATTATTAGGAAAAGATTTGATGATATCAAAAATTAAGCGAGGAGTAATAAATTTTAAATCACATTGAAGTGTCTTTTCATCTAAGAGTTCAACGTACTCATTTACTATATTTTCATGTGGAGATATAAGACTGTCTGCTTCTTGATATATTTTTTGAAAGTTTTGCGCCAATAATTCAGCTTTTTCTTTTGGATTGTATGCAAAAGTGTTATTACCAAGATCAAATGGTGGCGCAGGAGTTTTGTTTCTCTGTAGTGACCTCCACAGCCCCCAGATGCTATTATCGCTAATTTTTGCTTTTTTCAAACGTTTAGACCATTTTTTATTTTTAGCTTTATTTAATTTATTTTGAATAATATTATTGAGTATATTACGATAGAGCTTATATTTATCTGATGAGCCAGAATGTTGGTATTTTCTTCGATAGTAATAACAAAGTTTAATAAGCTTATCAATTTCTGAAGCTACAGCAGGATCTGACGTTACATGATTGAAGTTATAATTTTGCACCTCGGTGGACTTTCTTAAGGCCCCACACAGCTGTAATTCGTGAATACAGGAATCAATCATTTCCTGATTTTGCAGACTATGTCTTATCCTCCACCTACTCGTAGCAAGCTTAAAATCTTCCCAATTGACCTTATGTGACTGATTAGTTTTTCTCTTAATTTGCGATTTTTCCTGATTTAAGAGAATGGGAAGGTGATTGGAAGAAAGCTCGTTTGCAGTTACGCACGTAAAATCGTAATTTAGATTCTTAGCTAGAAACAAATCTATGTTGGAAGAGCGTTTGCGGGGCGCCTTGTGCGAATAAGTTGAGCTATGCATAATATTTAAGTTATTTTTATTTGAATATAATGTTTTATAAAATCCTCGTCATCTCGCTCTAGTACATCTACCGTCTCGGCTAAGCATTGGAAGCGATTAAAAGTATTAAATTTACCTTAAAGCCGCCGTCCAGCTGTCCGTTATCCCAACAGCACCAGGGATAGCCCTCGTCGGCACAGCTCACACAAGACTCGAACTCGCAGAGTCACAGACAAGCTTGGTTAATGCGAAATACTGAGTCGGGCCCGATATGCTCCACCGCAGCTTCGTCTCTTCTTTATATACTAGTAATACCCATGTCCAGAAATTTTTAAGGAGGTTGGTTGCGGGTGGACGGCGGGGCAGGGGAAACTTGTGGGCGTGTTTTCGTCCCATAACATAAACGAGTAAATGAAAGCAAATAAAAATGTAAAGGACATTTTTAATTAGATGTTTCTTAAGGGTTTAAATCGTATGTATAAATTGTTTGTATATCGTAAGAAGCCAAATATCCCAGATCCTCTATCTTCACGACGTCTTATGCAAAATGCATGATTTGGGATGTCATTATGCACGTTGAAATGTAGCAATATACTATTCTATTTTTACAATTTCTTGGTAACTATGTAGACATTTTAGTCGTCGTAAAAGTCTTTCCTGAATATGTAAAGAATTATTTGCATCTATTTTCATTAAATTCTTATCATTCCTGAGACAAAATTATATATACAAGTTTTAAATAGGATCAAGTTTTAAGTAGGCTTGATCGATAGCTTAGGTCGATAAAGAAATACGCGATTGTTGCGAGGAATCTTGCTTACCTTGGCTATAACCAAAAATTTTAGATGCAGTCAAGGATAACCAAGAATTCTCGCAACACGTCGCGTCGCGTAAAAGAGTCACGGTCGGTCTCGCTCCGTGTGTACTTGGCGGGAGACCATACACCACCCGTAAGAATTTTAGATAATAGTATAGATATGTCGCAGAGATATCGTGTAATTCGTTTTTTTTTTGCACAATCTCTATAGGGAATTCACAAAGAACCGGGATATTGTGAAACGCTAGGAAAAGTATCTTTTTTTACCTTGGCCTATATCAAAATGATTTCTGTATCAGACTTTCAGTCGGGTGGCAGATCAAGGTTTCTCGAGAATGTGTTAATTTCTTTTAATTAAACTTTTATGTAGTTTCTATATTTAAATAGTTGAGTTTTTATGTTTTTATGTGTGGTTTTCCTTTAATATACTTTGTATACGTCAATTTAAATCAAAAGTGGTTTTTTGGCAAATTATAGATACATATTTGCAAATTATACATATTTGCTTTGCAATATATTAAAAAAATTTTTATTTATCTTTAAAAATAAAAGTTTATAAAATCAGAATTATTGTTTTTTTTTATTTTCTTAAATATTCTTTGTCTCTCACATTTACACTTACAGATACTTTTTGAATTTATGAAATAAACTAATACTTGAATATCTTTTTAAATGCAATTTCTTTTTAAATGATACCTCACAAATAATGTATCAAATATGAGCATTTATATTATCGTCGTTATTATAAAGTAGACATGTATGTGAGTAAAAAATAGTAAAATAATGCAATTACTTCATAAAAGTTTATTATAATTATGACTTTTTCAAGTAATCCCACTCTTTTTTTTTATCATATCTGCCGTTTTTCGGCGATCATATAAACAGGAATGTTTAAGTGTGCCAATATAATTTCGGGTATAATGGACGCATCTACTACTCGTAATCCTTCAATACCAATAACCTGCAAAATATTATAGTCCAGTCATTTTAGGTTTTCTGTGCAAAAAAATTAGATCCTACTTTTTTTTAATTGCTTTCGTTGTTTTAAATAACATATTAAAAATAGAGAACGATATCGGCAGGGCTAAAAAGTTATTCAAGATTAAAGGTCACGGAAATCAGTTTTTTGCGAAAATCTTGTTTTGTATGGCTCGGAGGTCAATTAAGGTAGTTACAAAAAAGAAAGATCATGAAATTCTCTACAAAAATGGTTCTATTCATTTTTCACGTACGATGAACCGTTGCGAAATACAAAGTGACGAATGTGTACGTCGAGCGTTGTATCCATTTCCGCACCACCTTTGAGATAAGATACAAGGCGTGTTTTTTTTTACATGGTGTCCCCAATAGGCCTAATCCATGTCAAATGTAAAAAAATTACGTTTCATCATCTTCGTTATCTTTATCATTAAAAAAAATTAATTATTAATTTTTATTTTTTAATTTTTTTTATTTTTTCTCCATACATCGCCAAAATTATCCGTACTCCATTCTCAAATATAAGTTGTTGAAAAATGAATAGAACCATTTTTGTAGAGAATATTATGATCTTTCTTTTTTGTAACCATCTTAATTGACCTCCGAGCCATACAAAACGAGATTTTCGCAAAAAACTGAGTTTTGTGACCTTTGATCTTGAATAACTTTTTTAGCCCTGCCGATATCGTTCTCTATTTTTAATATGTTATTTAAAACAACGAAATAAAGCGATTAAAAAAAAGCAGGATCTAATTTTTTTGCACAGAAGCCATATTTTCGTCTAAAATGACTGGACTATTACATTATGAATTTATAAAGCACACTGCTTATTATGATATCCCGCATAAATATTCTAATACGTATTTTTCGTAAAATTGTATTCCGTTAATCGTATCTCCACTGCTAATTTTTTAATATCAAGTTAACATAAGTAAATAATTTCCGATGTATGCGACAAAACTTAAATAATAACTAAAGAGACAAATGTGATAAGGGAACAAAAACTTCAAAATCAAAATTGACTGAATTGGTGAATCGAAGTATTAATGTACTCTTAATCTTATCAAGCGTTAAACAAAATTTTTTTCTCGTTTAATTCGAGTCTTGCTCTGGTTGCCAGCTTCTACATAGAATGCATATTGTGAGCTGCGTGCGATGTTCATAAAAACGATGAAAACTGATGCACATTCAATCCTAATGTATATCATTGAGGATGAAAGCTGAATGGTACTCTTCTAAATCGGAAATTATTTCTTTCAAGTTTACTTTACCAGTGTTTTTTTAAATAACATATTGATAATTCAGAAAATCTCAGGAATATTTTTTACATGCAGTTTTCATAATTTTTAATTATTTTTATCAGAACCGAATAAAACTTGTTGAATTTTGATACTTACATTACGGCATCAGTATAAAGAGTGAGATTGCACATATCTTCCTTTCTCTCTCGCAGAATTTTGGAAAAAAAAATCGGAACACCGTTATGTATCATACTTTAACTAGAGAGTAAACGGATGTACGTTTTGATATTTGGTTGATTTAAAATTTTCCTTCTGTTACATATGTTACAGTTGGCGGTATGAGCCGGCCGTCCAAAGCCGTGACTCAAGCGAAGAAAGTAGCACCACCAGCTGTACCAGACGTGTTTCGACAATCCGGTTTCTCATTTGGCTCGGCTGGATATGCTAGCAGCGAGGATAGCTGCTTCCTCTCCGGAAGCGGCCTCGAGGGCACGGCGGACGATGGTTCCTACGGGATGCCATTTGGAAAAAGTCCGAGACCTATTTTTACCCATTCGGGTTTCGCCTTTCCGCCGGTGATCGGCAAGTATGCCCACGCCGAAGATTAAGGTGCGAATTATACAACGTCATATTATTATTATTATTATTATATTAGGTTAATTCTTTCTTAATGCGAACAGCGTAAAAAAACATTGTTTTTAAATAACAAAGTATACGTTGCTATTAAAAGATTTTTACCGCTATGGTTGAAAAATATGGATGTTTTGATATTTCTTAGGTATCGATATGACCTAGAGTCCTGGCAGAGACAGTCCCGGTAGTTCCGGATCAGGTTCCGGTTCTAGGCACTCTACAGCGTCATTAGATTCTGGAAGAGCGTCTGGATATCACTTGGGACCTAGATGACCTGGCGCTCTTGCCTCATCTCCTAGATGTTCTATTAGTTCCTTCGGAAGTCATCCTGACCCACCGGCAGACCTTGACGTCGTTCACGCTTGGTTAAACGAGCTCCAATTAGAAGAATACTTCCCCTTGTTTGCTTCCGCGGGTTACGATCTTGCTACTATAACGCGCATGACACCGGAGGATCTCACGGCTATAGGTGAGGCACATATCGCAGTAGCAAATCTTATCTAAGCGCATTCTTAAATGCATTCATTTAATTCATAGAGATATTACTCGTAGAAATACGCTATAAAATATTTAAACAAGTACATAGTTTTACACATTATTTTACAGGTATCAAGAAACCTAATCATAGGAAACGACTAAAAGCGGAAATAGACAATTTGAATATAGGAGATGGATTGCCGGAGCATGTACCCGGATCATTGGAAGAATGGCTCAGGCTTCTCAGGCTCGAGGAATATCTTGGCGCACCATCAATAGGGTATGCGATTCGTCGAGGACGTGACAACTCTCACTTGGGAGGACACCTTGAAGACATCGGTATCATACGGTTAGGGCATCAGAAAAAATTATTGTTAGCAATTAAGAGAGTTAAGAATATTCGCGTTGGCAAGCGTATACAGCCACTCGATCTTGCGCGTCTGCCCCCATATCCTGGACATACGCAGGTAAATTATGTTCCCTATGATCTTCATCAATATCGAATTCATTAAGAGAGTGTAATCTCTTAATTACCTTGATCAATATATCGCGAAAAATGTTACGAATGAATAGAAGATAATATCGCATAATTTATGACTTTTTAGGACGTTGTTATTCAACGAGGTGGACCTGATTTACCATCGCCTGATGAGGATTGTTCCTCGCCTGTACTTAGATCTTTTCAAAGGGGTGGAAACAATACCACTTCTGGTGTTGCTTGGAAAAGTATGTACGCCGCGTTTCCAACGGACTATAATACAATTGGCCGTACTAGCTCCCGGGGAAAATCTTTGGAAAGTCTAGAAGATGCGTTTCTTGGCTATCCTCCTTCACCGGCGCCAACACCGCATCCACAACCTTTCGATTGGCGTCCCCGCAGTTTCGAGGACGGCGATCTTACACCCACGAATGATGCTTCGCCGTTGTAGATGCTGGTGGTGGCACTCTTCCACGACCAAGACATTGCCTCCTTCGCCCGCGGCCTGTAGCCAAGGTACATTTGATTGTTTCGAATGTAAGTATGGATGTATGATTGAAACGAAAACGAGCGAGAGAAATTTTTGTGCTGATGATTCAATTGTTTTGTGATTT
>NW_020221839.1:0-1012 GCF_003070985.1 Temnothorax curvispinosus
TTGCATAACCTTAAAGAGTAGCGCGCCCAAAGTTTAAAAATTAACTTTTTACTCGACTTTAACCCGACATAACCTGTCAAACCGTTAAACTGTAAATTATTTGAGTACCCCTAATATATTCAAACAAAATCTTTTATTAAAATAGAGTACATATTTTGTTCTATTATATAAACTTCTTTGTGTAAAATGTGTTCCTGCAACTGTATATATATAATGTGTGTGTGTGTGTGTGTGTGTGTGTGTGTGCAATAATGTGCAATAATTATTATGTATGTACAAATATTGTAATAGTGTTTATATATATGTGAAAACTATTACAATATTTGTACATACATATTAGTATTATTGTATATTACATGAATATAACTTAGCTAATTTTCATTATATTAGATATGTGTGTATTATATATAAAACGAGTCTATTAAAATAAAGAAGTATAGCAGGTTTCATATAACATGCAATAATTAATATATACAAATATTGCAATGTACTGAATACATGCATACAATAATGTTTTATTTTTAAATATAATTTTGTGACAAATAAAATGTAACATAACGTTTTATTCCTTATTATGTGATTTATTCTTTCAACATTACATATGAAATCTCGGGAGTAAATATGTGCTTAATATGTGACGGTAAAATATTACATAAATTGTTATATGCTAAACATTCCCACTTGTTTAAATACTTTACTTCATAACATTGTACATGACTGCAAAATCGAATAGTATCCATGCACTGCACAATAAAAAATATATTTTCATCTTTGTCAGCAAATATTAATTCAATTTGTCCAAAAAATGGAAATATTTCTTCGCGAAAAATATTTAAAATAAAATTTCGCTTGTAATAAATACCCTTTATATTTATCCATGTTACTGCATGAAATGTTGTGCATGGTAAAAAAACTTTAATGTCACAATAATTAGGAAGCTGTGATATTTGCTGCATTGAAAGCTCCTTTCCAAAAGATATATGTCTTTTTAGACCAATGTTTTGGAAAAGTC
>NW_020221840.1:0-3022 GCF_003070985.1 Temnothorax curvispinosus
AATTAGTCGACTCGAAATCGTTGGCTCGTAACGATCAATATGAGAATATTAAACGTGTTCGGATTTTTTGGTATTCTCTGCATCAATTTCGAACAATTCAGTACGTAAGACAATAGAACTATTTACGTAATTACGTACTTTTAACAAGTTCTTAAAAAAATTTCTTAAAAATAATTTTAATCAAAAATAATATTTAAATAAAATATAATTTAATCTATCGATATTGTAGTAGATTTATTATTAATATATACAAATCAGTATAAATATTTCGTTAATGTTTTCATAGCTGCTTTCAATAACAAAATGGATATTCGGTCTGGGATAAATGGATTTGACGGATATAAAGTATCGGATTTGGATATAGTGAAACGAAATTGCAAGAATTTGGAAACTTTATCGCCATTATTACGCCTTAAAAAGCATCTTTTTTGCGATTACGATGATACTGTTTATCCCAATTATCCTAAAACAACCAATGTTACTCTGATCTTGATGCCAAGGCAAATGAATTTCGTAAGTGTACATAAGAAACATTATAATATATAAATTATAGTTATCCAACTGTAGACAATCGTAATAAAGTGTGTCCATTCTCCAAATATAAAATTTATAGGACTAATAAATTTTAGTTTTATTTCATGACATAAAACATATTCCTCAACAAAATAAAAGCTTCGCTACTGTTACTTGAGACCCGAATTTTTATAGAAAGCTTATTTTTTCCCTGATATTTGATAGAGATTTAATAATATATTGCGTGTAAAAAAATTAAATAACTTCATTTACAGAAAACAGACAATGCTAAGCTATTATTGCACAGTTGGATGTCACTTGTGAGTACATAATTTCTTTGTCATTACGCCTCGTTTTTTTAGTGTAATATTAAAATATTTAATAAATTTAATACAATATAGTATTTATTTGACAGACGTGGATGGATCCGCGACTTACTTGGACACCGAGCGATTACGACGATATAACTTTTATTCATGTAAAAAGCTGGGAGATCTGGACGCCCGATCTATGTCTCAACAATTCGTAAGTAGACTTTTTCTAATAATTTATGAAAATTAATCCAACCCTTTCCGCTTTAAGTTAAAATGTGTTTTAACAATCCATTTTCTTATCCATATTCTTTATAGGCAAAGAGTAACAGAAAGCAACAAAAATCTTTTATATCACGTTATTCTTTTAAATCTTTTACTTGTCTGTTCTATCTTTTTTAGTGCCGATATGTCGAGTGATCAATATGGGCTACCTACGACAGAGTGTTTGCTCTTCAACTCGGGCTCCGTCAGCTGCGTCCCCGTAGTAAAATTTATTTCAAAATGCGATCCCGATTATACGTATTGGCCTTACGATAAACATCAATGTCGCGTCACGTTTATTTCATGGATGCACAAAGGGGAAGAAGTCGATTTGCTGATGAGTGGAATTGGGGTATGCGCTTTAATCGAAAATCATTTAATTCTCTAATTATTTGATCTATCATTATTATTACATAAAACAGTGCCTGTTAATTCTCATTTTCTTCCGAATAATACTTTCTCTGTGTATGCACGTGGGTAGATACTAATTTGATGAAATTATTTAAAAACTACGCGTTTTAGAATTAATGAAAGATACTTTTATATTATAACTGCGTATTTTTTAAATATTTTTGTATTTTTTTTATAGTGCGAGCTTGTCTATGTAAAAAATGTAAAAAAGATTATTTTATATTAAAAAATTACAATATTTAATCGTATCTATTCACATTAGTTTGGTGAATATTCTTACTGTTAAAAAATCGATATCTTCTTTCGCAGATTATTATGAGCAGTTACATAAATGACACGAGGTGGGATTTCAAGTTTATCAATTCGATGAGGGAAGTCAAAAAATATAAGTGCTGCCCGAACGACACGTATCCAAAAATCAATTATAACTTCTTGTTGACGCGCCATCACGGCAAACATCACTCGTCTATTATCATACCGGCTATCGGTGAGTACTTGTTCGCAAAAGTGCAAGGAATCATCAATAAGGACGATACATTTCTTTCCAGCTTTGATGTTACTCACTTTAATAGTACTCTGCCTCGACTTGAAGTCGGTTGAACGAATGGCGGTAGCAAGCGTGAATTTTGTTTGTCATTTTCTCTGTATGTATGTTGTGCATTGGAGTATACCATACAACAGGACTAATCCCCCTAATATATGTAAGTAACGAAAGATCATTAAAATATATCATGTAAAGAATATATAAAATCCAAATAATTTTTAATTTTCTAATTATTAATTTGAAAACAGCATTTTGCTGAATTAAAATTTAAAATATATTAAAACAGACTTAAAATATTCGTTGATTTAATTTGCTGAAGAAAATATAAGATATAACATTTTATATTAGAACTGTCAACTAGAATTAAAATTATGTCGAAAAATTTCCAGTATATCATACATAACAAACGATAAGCATTAATTAGCATTAAAATCGGACTTAAAAAATCTATAGTTTCTAATATAGGTATAACAAATGTGAGTAAATTATTAATAAATTTATAAATTTCATATTTATCTTACAGTGTTATTTTACCGTGAATCCTTGGCACTGGCTACCTTCGCGATAATTCTAACGGCTTTGTTACGCAAACTGGAAGATATGAGCACAGAGATACCAAATTGGATCTCGTTTACTACAGCATTTGTTTTGAACAACAAAGCTGGGCGTTTTCTGATCCTTAAAGACGACGAGTCTAATTGTAAGATAATAGACAGAGATATTGTGACTGAAGAAAACTTGGATGCTCCCAAATCTGAAATAAGCACGAAGGAATCGTCCTGGAAATACTTTGCTGCTATTATCGACTGGTTATCTTTCTTTTGTGTGATTCTTACTTACGTTATCGTCTTGATTATTCTAGTACCCGCTGGTTAATCTGTGATAAAAAATATTAACGCTGGAATATCCTCCAATGTTCCCCATCTTCCACAATGTTTGAAATACTCTCATAACATTCAAATGTCATTTCGTTGCGTGC
>NW_020221840.1:3032-5675 GCF_003070985.1 Temnothorax curvispinosus
TATAATATACCGTTACGACCGCGATTATCCGAAATAAAAAAAAGTGCGCGAGTTTTTGGTTTTAAATCGTGACCGTTTGGGAATTTTATTCGGAGTTTAATTTACGCGGAAGAGAGATTTAATTCAAGACGGCATCTTTCCGTCTTCGATTACGTGCAATTACACGTTTGTAAAAAAATCTTATAAGCTTACCTTTATATGTACCTTTATATCTTGATTGGTGTTGTACACTAACCTACCTTGTAAGATTCTCTTTGTCTTTTTTCTTCTGGCCAAATTGAATCTACCTTTTGTAATACCTGGCCAATATTCTGGCTTCATATAGCCAGAGGTCGACAACAAGGAGAAATACTCTTTCTGCTGCCGGCTAATCATTGCCAACAATAAGCGTAAGATTTTACGCTTTTCTGATGCGCGAAACACGAACGCGTCGCGAAGAGGCTATCCCGTTAATCAAATTAATTAAGTACAAAATTCAAGGCACGACGACGAGCCCGGCGTTGTACCGACTGCCGGAGAGCACTGAAGGCGCGACCCTGACCCCGGCCAAGTATCGGCGTATGCGACATCAAATCGCGTCTAGCGTCGAAGAGACTAGACCGAGTCTCGAACAGCAACGCCAAGACTCGACGTCCTCGTCGTCGTCGAGGAACGATTCGTCATCGGCTAGCGTTCTGTCCGAGAATAGCATCAGCGAGAGCAGGCTGAACGAACACCTACTGCCGATCCATCGGATCTTGGAAAACTCTTGGACACTGGTCAGCGAGGAGTCTCTGTGCAGTCAACTTGCGATTGACAGAACTATTCCCAATCGTCTTCACGGCACTAAACCTGATCTCTCCCAGGAACAGAGCGCTGCGAGAAGCAGTCGGCAGGACAACTATATGTAAATATCTTCGACGGCGTCGTGGCGAAAGCGGAGGATAAATCGGAGAAATCGAGGCAGGCCTTCAAGAGGCATTCCGAAGAGGCGGTACTTCATCACGGTACTACGAGGCTTCACGTGAGTCAAAAAGCGAAGGATGTTTCTCAGGGCGACAAAAAGAACCGCTGTTTCAAAAACGAGAACGCGCCTAAGTTGTCTAGCAAGTCGACCAGCTCGAAGACTCAAGGATACGCGGACGGCAAGGACAGAGGTCTTCGGTCTTCAAAGTGCCAAGGACGATTCTAAATCAGACGTTCTAAATCGCGATCGTTCTGACAAACCTGAATGTGAACGGCCCGTGCAAGTACCAAGACTTCACGGGCACGAACACGATAACTAAAGCCCCTTGATTTGACTGTGGTTTGTAGTAGTATTTCTTACGCTGAACAAAAAATTATATAGGTTTTATAGGGCTAACTGCTTTAGTTTTCGAAATATGCAGTATTAAAGCTCAAAATAAATATAATATAAATCTTTACTTGGTAACTGTATAGATGGGGGGACCACCTTGGATGACTTTGATATTTTAATATTTTGTCAAGGTCACCCTTCTGAGTGACTTTCAGAAGGTTTCAGCCCGCGCTCGTTATTCGTTAAAAAGTTATTAACAAAAAAGTTTGGAAAATTAGAAAAATATAGCAGCTATTTTGAGTATTGGAAGGCATAAATGACTAATATTACGTCTTTTTTTTTTTAAGTAGAGAATATCTCGTTTCGCATGAAAGTTGCTGCTTTGCCAAAACACAACATTTAAAGCAGTAAATTGTTGATAAATTGAGGTCTTCTTGTTAAAGCAGAGAATACTTTATTTCGCGAGAAAGTCGCTGCTTTACCAAATGTAGGTTAGTGACGCGCTTTAAACAGTTAAATACTTTTAGGTTTTGGTAAAGCAGCGACTTTCTCGCGAAATAAAGTATTCTCTGCTTTAACAAAAAAACCTCAATTTATCAACAATTTACTGCTTTAAATGTTGTGTTTTGGTAAAGCAGCAACTTTCATGCAAAACGAAATATTTCATATAGACTTTTAAGCGAGCTCTCTGCATTCGCGATCGGAATATCGTACAAGTTAGGCAACGTTGTCAATTAACTGAAAATTAGATCTTGTCATTATTTTATTGCCCTGCTAATGAAAATCTCTAAAATACTTTTAGATTTACATACAAACGCGACGCACTAACAGTTAATCGCTCCATATATTCGTTGTAATTTCTGTGATATGTTGATGTTCTGTGGAATTACCGCGTGTACATATACAAAACATTTCTCGTATATAACATATACAGACAGTTCCCCACCAAATTATCACAATCGCAGGAAAAAGAATTATTTCGGTATTAAAGGTAAGTAAATCTTTTCATATAGCAATATAAAAGTAGAAAAATTCTTATCTTTTATCATAACAAATATCACATATATAACTTCAAAGTATCGCCGCAAGTCAAAATATGTAATAAAAGATCAAAATACCTTATGAGTCAGCATGACAATTTACAAAGAAAAAAAATTTAAAGAATTGGAAATTTCGAATTTCACATTGTATAGATTTTTACTTGATTGGTAGTCACAAAGTTTCTACATTGACGTCCATATCTTGGGGGCGTTCGGCGTATCAACAGCGTCGAGTTTCACGAACTCGGCGATAATTAAACTAGTACTATATAATGAACAAAATTAGTCGACTCGAAATCGTTGGCTCGTAACGATCAATATGAGAAT
>NW_020221841.1:0-6031 GCF_003070985.1 Temnothorax curvispinosus
TACAATACATGACAATCGTATAATAGAATTAAATCATGAAATTGAAGAAAATTCTTCAGATATAACATTAGCACACCAACAAGTTTTCAACATTTCTGGCACAATACATGATAATCGAGTTATAGAATTGAATGAAGAAATAATTGGGGAAAGTTCTGTAAATATTATACCAATACGTCAGCAACGTCATGTAGAATATCAATCCCATTATCGGTCTCAAAGAAGACATATTAATCGAATGCTAATTAATGATATAAATGAATATTATATTGGTTCTATGGATGTGCCTTGTGTTCATTGTAGAGCAAAACATTTCGCAGCTGAAAAAGTATCTAATAAAGGAAATTCATTTCACGATTGTTGTAATCACAGTGCGGTGTATTTAGAACCATTGCCTCAATTTCCACAATTTCTTCGTAGTTTATTTAATGGTAGCCATGCAAAATCAAATAATTTTTTCAAACATATCCGTAGCTACAACAGTTCATTTTCATTCGCATCATTTAACGCTAATTTGGTTAATTTTGAAAATAGAAGACCTGGTCCATATTGCTTCAAAATACATGGGCAGATTTATTATCAAATTAATACAGCATTGTATGCAGCTCAAAATGAAAACCCCACTTTCGGCCAGCTTTTTATTGTAGATTCTAATGAAGCAATAAATTATCGTCTCAATGAAAATTCAGATTTAGATTTTGAAATTATACAAAATCTTGAACATATAATGCGGGAATTAAATATATTTGCTCAATCTTATCAAATGATGGGTGAAGAATTAGAAAATCAACGACGATTAGAAATAGAATCTGGAGAATTATTGCCAGAATTACAATTATTATTTACATTAAGACCAGGTATGGATCGACGCCGATATAATGCTCAAAGAACTAATGAAGTTGCTGCTGTTTTTCGTACAACTGCTGATGGAGAAATTCCAGAATCATATGTAACAATACGTAATAGAAATGACAAAACTTTAAAAAACGTTAGTACTATGGATCCAAATGTTGAACCATGGATATATCCATTATTTTATCCATATGGTACTCAAGGATGGCATTGTAATTTAACAAAATTAAATAGTAATAAACGAATAACTAGAAGCCAGTATATTAAATATCGCATGGCTATTCGTGATGAATTTAATGTCTTTTTATTAGGGCGTCGTCTATTTCAACAGTGGCTTGTAGACAGTTATGTAAAAATTGAAAAGGATAGAATAAATTATTGTAGAGATCATCAAAAAGAATTACGTACTGAAACATATCAAGGTTTAAAAGATTATTTACAAACTACAGCTAATAATTTAAATGGACGTATTGGAAAGATGATTATACTTCCATCTACATTTATTGGATCACCACGTAATATGTTACAAAATTATCAAGATTCAATGGCAATAGTTAGTAAATTTGGTAAACCAGATCTTTTCATTACAATGACTTGCAATCCGAAATGGCGTGAAATTGAAGAAAATCTTTTACCTGGTCAACAAGCTTCTGATAGACCTGATATTTGTGCTCGTGTTTTTAATATTAAAAAAGATTATTTAATTGATCTGATTGTTAAACAAAAATTTTTTGGAGAAGTAGCAGCCTTTGTATATGTTATTGAATTTCAAAAACGTGGTTTGCCACATGTCCACATGTTAATTACTTTAAAATACAATTCCAAAATAACAACTCCACAGATTGTTGACAAATATATTTCTGCTGAAATTCCTGATCCATGTGAAAATCGTACTTTACATGACATAGTTATGAGACATATGATTCATGGGCCTTGTGGCAATTGGTGTTTGGTAGATGGAAAATGTTCAAAACATTATCCTAAATCTTATCTTGAAGAGACCAGAATGGATGAAGATGCTTATCCTTATTATCGTCGACGAGATAATGGCAGAAGTTTTGAACGCCCTGGTGGATATATAGTTGATAATCGTAATGTAGTTCCATATTGTCCTATTTTATCGATTGTTTTTAATTGTCATATTAATGTTGAGGTAGTTTCAAATATCAAATCGGTTAAATATCTGTATAAGTATATTTATAAAAGACATGATGTTGCTGCTATAACAATTGAACCAATAACAGAAAATATAATTATTGATCATGATGAGATACGTAATTTTATAGACACACGCTATGTTGGACCTGTAGAAGCCAGTTGGCGCATTCTTGAGAAAAAATTACAAGATAAAAGTCATACTATAGTACGTTTACCTGTCCATCTTCCTAATGAACAAAATATTACAATTGAAAATGGATCCGATGAAAATACAATAACTTCCGCTTTAGATCAAGTTACTATGTTAATAGATTATTTTGCGTTAAATTCTCGCGATGAAGAAGCAAAACAACATTTATATATAGAAATTCCACGTTATTATACGTTTAAAAAAGAAAAAAAAACTTGCACATTGCTTCCTCATAGTTATTAAGTGTGCAAGTTGATGAAGCATTATTTTTTTCAATGTATAATTTTCAGTATTTATTTGTGTTGGCTTCCTCATAGAGGAAGCTTTGTGTGCGAAGGTTTCTACTTAAACACTTAAAAACTCTAATCAAGCAATGTGCAAGTTTCTACTCGCACACCTAACTCTTTAAAAACTTAACCTCTTTAAAAATTTCAACCAGGTATCTAAAAAATTGTAGAAGTAGATGCGTGTACAAAAAATCCGTACACACACACACACACACACACACATACATACATACTTCCGGACATTTTTTACTAATACGATTTTTCGAGATAAAACCGAAGCTATCAAATATGAACATTTTAACTCGATTTCAATTATTATATAAATTAGAAACTGTATGTATAATTCTCCGAAATTTCAAATGTGTGTAACACGAGATCTAATCAATCAAATTTTAATGAATTATATATGAAATAGGGGTAGAAAAAACTCAAAAATATAATAGAGTTAAAAATAGATCGCTATCTCAAATATTGAGAAAGATGCAGCGTAAAACACATTTTTCAAAAAAATGAAAATCTGCATAAAATCTATACCGTTTTATGGATTTTAATAAAATTTGAGGAGGACATACTTTCTATGATACTCTATTTGTGTGCCAAATTTCAACCCGGTATCTAAAAAATTGTAGAAGTAGATGCGTGTACAAAAAATCCGTACACACACACACACACACACACATACATACATACTTCCGGACATTTTTTACTAATACGATTTTTCGACATTTTAGAACATTCTAAACCTATTTCCATCAAAATCTCGAAAAAAAATTTTTTCACCATCACAAAGCTTCCTCTATGAGGAAGCAATTAATGGTAGAAATGTATCGCGTTGGAGCAAACGCAAAAGTCATTTTAATTGTATAGGACGAATGTATTCCGTTAGTCCAACACAAACTGAATTATACTATTTACGACTATTATTACTCACTGTAAAGGGAGCTACAAGTTTTGATAATTTAAGAACTGTAAATGGAGAAGTTTGTCAATCGTTTTCAGAGGCATGTTTGACTTTAGGTTTAATTGAAGATGATGATGAATGGAAACGAGCTATGAATGAAGCTATTGGATGGATGATGCCGAGACAACTTCGTAGATTATTTGTACGTATATTATTGCATTGTCAACCATTGCATCCTGAAGAGCTCTGGGGATGTTTTAAAGTAGCAATGTCAGAAGATTTTATCCGACACTTTGGAATGTTACAAGGACAAGAGAAAGCATATGCGCAAATCAATACTATGCTTTGTGCTGAAGGTAAAAGTCTTGCCGATTTTCCACAAATGGAACAGTTAATAGAAAATGATGAAGAGGATAATTATATGACTATTGAAGAAGTTATGGAAATTGGTATCAGACAATATGAACAGTTAAATGACAAGCAGAAAGAAATAGTAGATATAATATTAAATAGATTAGATAATAATAATCATCACAATAGTAATTGTTTTTATATCGATGGTCCAGGTGGTTCAGGTAAAACATTTACATATACAACTATTTATCACTTAGCTAAAATTCGTTATAAACATGTATGTACAATGGCTTTTACGGGTATTGCAGCGACGTTATTGCCAGCAGGAAAAACGGTTCATAAGACATTTGGATTGCCGGTTCCACTATTTGCTGATTCCTCTTCCAGCATTAAAATCCAATCAAAAGAAGCTCAATATTTGAAAAAAACAGATATTTTTATTTGGGATGAAGCGCCAATGGCACCGCGATATGCTCTAGAGATTATGGATCGAACGTTGCGTGATATTATGAATAACGACTTACCTTTTGGTGGAAAAATTATCGTATTAGGTGGTGATTTCAGGCAACTTCTTCCTATTAAGATACACGGTACTCGATGTGAAATTGTGAATCTTTCAATCAAGTTTAGTTCTACTTGGAAACATTTTATAAGTTTTTCTCTAACGGAAAATATGCGAGTTCTTCCAGAGGAAACTGAATTTGCAAAATTTTTATTGAATATGGGAGATGGCATATTAAATGATGCTAACGATAATATACAACTTCCAGATTGTTGTATTGCACCCATTAATGCCGATATTATAGAAGATATATATGGTGATCTAATACGAAATAAAGAATTTAATAATATGGCTAAGTGTGCGATACTTTCTGCAAGAAATGCTGATGTAGATGAAATTAATAAACGAGTTGTCGAATTATTAGATATATCTGAAGAACGAATTTATACAAGTACAGATAGTACTGAAAATTGCGATGACAACGGTGACATTGGTGAAGTTTTATTGCCAGAATATTTAAATACTTTGTCTCCGTCAACTCTTCCTCCTTACGAATTGCGTTTAAAACCGAATTGTGTCATTATGTTGATTAGAAATCTTAGTATTAATGAAGGTCTTTGCAACGGCACTAGATTAATGATTATAGAACTTGCGGATCATTTATTGAAATGCGAAATTTTAACAGGTGATAAAGTAGGAGATATCGTTTTCTTAAATCGTATTACTTTGTATTGCGAAAATGTATATCCTTTCACTTTTAAAAGAAGACAGTTTCCGATAAAATTAGCTTTTGCTATGACAATTAACAAGTCACAGGGTCAGACATTTGACAGAGTAGGAATAGATCTTCGCAAAGACGTTTTTAATCATGGGCAACTTTATGTTGCCCTTGCACGAGTTAGATCTTGGGAAGCATTAAAAATTTATCTTGGCAATCAGCGGAATAATAAACAAGTTAAAAACTATGTATATAAAGAAATATATGTATGATTTCTCTTCTTTTAAATTTTAATATAAGGATAGTTTTTTGACATATCTAATTATATGTGTGCGTATATTATTAAAAATGTACAGTGTTAAAGAATAAATGGCGCTTGATATATATTGATATATATAAATAAATAAATAAAAAAAAAATATATATATATATATATATATATATATATATATATATTATAAAGAAGCTAAATGGCGCGCGCGCAGCGCGCGCTTGTGATGTTCTAGTTTTTTGATTAAAAAATCGGCATATGCGAAATTCTGCGGGAACAATAAATTATTGAAAGTTAGCGATAATCTAAAACTTAAGAGAATAAATAATTCAGCGGTTACTGTACAAGGGAAGATTCTAGATCAAATATGTATTGAAAAAATAAAGGAGCATTGGTTCAATGCAACCTTGCTAGTGGTAGACGATAACACCATTGTTTAAGATTTGCTGTTGATCAGAGAATTCTTCCGTGACTCTGAAATTAAACTAACGTACCAGCGCGGCAAATATTAGTTAGAATATTTACCTTCAAGAGATACCAAGTTAGCTAGCATACTTCCAATATATGCGGTAGAGACTAAAGGTAAATTCGACCTTGTTATTGAGAACTTTGATCCTCAGTTGCCGACAAGTCACCAAAACATGTTGATAAGTTTGTTAGAAGAAGTAGAGAATATGAAAGTGGAAAGGGTCAAAGATGATTATTCGGTTAGAGTTTACTTAAAGAATACATCTTTGTTTAGATACTCACCTCGTAGAATGTCTTTCGCGGAAAGAAAAGTTCTACGAGAAATTACCG